>NC_142461.1:90225757-90377272 GCF_049115385.1 Moschus berezovskii | reverse complement strand
TACTCTTTAATTCTACAAACCCCTATGATTTACTTTTCGAATCATTATATTCACCTAAACAAGAGGGTTTTTTTTTAATTTGAAGAGAAAATTAAAAATCATTATATTCACCTAAACAAGAGGGTTTCTTTTCTTTTTTTTGAAGAGAAAATTAAAAGGGAATAAACACACAGTGCATTCCCAAGTATGAGAAGACTTTCCCCCACTGTTCTTGGCTATGAGAGCGGGAATCGCTTTACTTAAGATTTACAAATTGCCTTCCATTATGGAGTTCAGTTCAGTTCAGTTCAGTCGCTCAGTCGTGTCCGACTCTCCGCGACCCCATGAATCACAGCACGCCAGGCCTCCCTGTCCATCACCAACTCCCAGAGTTCACTCAAACTCATGTCCACAGAGTCGGTGATGCCATCCAGCCATCTCATTCTCTGTCATCCCCTTCTCCTCCCGCCCCCAATCTTTCCCAGCATCAGAGTCTTTTCCAGTGTAGTAGTCTCTTAATTCCTTTTTTGTGTCACGAGGTGCTGTTTGGGGAGAAGACACATTGGCCTGAAACCGCAGCAGTCAATGCTAAGGTGGAATGCTACAAGAAGTCATCTTAATGGAGCTGGTGAATAAACAAAGATGGCAAATAAATTTTTAAAAAGATTTAGTACTTAATACTGGCGAAGAATGTGATACCACAGTTATTAGCATTGTTGTGGCAAACAAGACTTTTTATAATCAATTTAATACACAGTGTGTGATTACCTTGTGGAACTCTTGAAAGTACACTAAAGGATGAATTCTAGTGTTATATGAGTGGGACTGGTAGTTTGTTGATAAAAATTTCTGGTGACAGCATCATCCATGATTAAAAATCCTGAATCTTAAACAACTTAACTGAAAGTAAAGGTAATATGCTCTCAAAAACTGTGCTAAATGACTTAAGATTCATATCACAGTATTAAGACTGTTTAAATTTGAAATAAAAAAATAATATCTTAGATAGTTTTATATATGCATGTATGACTCAGTCAACAAATTAAATAAATTAAAGTGTTAACAGACATAAAACTACTCAAGTTCCAAACCTTTCTTCAGATTTTTTCATTGGGGAAGTAGGAGAATACTTTATAGTAAAAAGCATTATGTATTCAGGCATATGCCTTATTTGCTGCCTTGGCTGTGAGGCAGATTAAAGGTGTAATGAAGTAAATTGAAGTAAATTCGCTCAGTCGTGTACGACTCTTTGCGATCTCATAGACTGTAGCCTAACGGGCTCCTCTGTCCATGGGATTTTCCAGGCAAGAGTACTGAAGTGGGTTGCCATGTTGAAATGAAGCACATACTAATTTAGCTGAAAGTCAGGAACCATAGGGATGCGAGTGGGAAACACTGGAAAAGTAGTAAAAATTTATTGGGAAAAATGTGGAGTATAAAGGAAAGTTCCAAGTAGTGCATTCTCAGTGGTGACTCAAGGTGCTAATTATATTACTAGGCCCACTCCACTGGGTCTATGGCTCTTATAGAAATGACCTGCTTGCAGGCATAGCACCTTATTTCTGTCTCTCATTCACTGCTCCTTTAACCATGATCCCTGTTGATCATGTATGTGTTTATTCATGTTTCATTCCACAGTGAGTGAGCAGCTATTATGTATGAGGTCTATGCTATGTGCTGGAGTACAAAGGTGGTGTGTGTGCTAAGCCGCTTAGTCGTGTCTGACTCTCTGCAACCTCAGTCTCCTCTATCCATGGGATTCTCCAGGCAAGAATACTAGAGAGGGCTGCCGTTTCCTCCTCCATGGGATCTTCCCAACCTAGGGATGGATCCCTCATCTCCTGAGGCTCCTGATTCTTCACTACTGAGCCACCTGGGAAGTTCCACAAAGGTGGTAAGACACCACTTGATCCAAAGCCCAGGGGCAATGTCTGGCACTAAAGAGCTGCTAAGGAAAAAAAAAAAACGCTGCTGAGCGGGGAAGAACAGGAAAGAGGGAGGGAGGGGGTCAGGAAAGGATGGAGACAGCAAGACAGGGAAGAACAGTCCCTGTTCTCAGGGAGTTTCCTGCCCAGTGGAGCTCCTGGTGCCAGTGAAAGATGCGAAAGAATTCTGTTTCATTCTGGACTCTCGGTCTCATCAAACAGCGACAGACACTGATGAGTAAGCATGATGTTTACAGTCTTTTTTTCACGCTCATTTTATTACCTTACTTTTGCCTAAAGAAAATTCTTCCATGGCCTGTGGTCTTTAGATTGGACTAGCTCTTATTTCCCTTACTTTCAAGCTTTCTGATCATTTGATGCCAACTGCTATTTCTTTTTGGTTTGCCTGCTCTTGAGTGTGACTCCAACTTTCCTGAGATGGACTGGCTCATGCCCTTAAGTAATTTGTGGATCTGCCAGATAATGACATCAGACCGATTTCTGTCAAATATCTTCCTCATATTTCAGTAATCAAAACTACAAAGATCTGACAGCTGGGTTTTAGACCTGCAGTTTTGAAAGCATGGTCCTGGCACCACCATCATTACTATTAACAGCTGGAATCCTGTTACAAATGCAGAATCACAGAACTGACCCCATACTTTCTGAATCAGAAACCCTGGAGGGCAATCTTTTAAAACAAACAAACAAGCCCTCTAGGTGATTCAATGGCATGCTCAAGTTTGAGATCCACTGACTCAGACTTCTGCACCAGCTTCCCTTCCCAGGATAGGACTCGGTTTTACATTTCCATGGCTGGCCCACTTCTTCCTTTTGTTCCCAGGAGGGTCATCCTTTTTTTTTTTTTGCCTGATATTTTGGCATTTTAGATGCAGCTTAATTGTAAGGGCCTTAGGAACTCCTCACAGAGCTGAAGTCCAGCGACTATTATCATTTGTTTATCTCTAAGTGGGACTGATTTCCTCAACATTTATTTTATAAATTTGGAAAATATAGAGATGTTTGTGATGAAAATTAAAATTAAAATTGAACTCTAATCTCACCGTTGAATAATAACCACTGCAAACATGGGTGACTTTCCATCATTGTTTTAAAAAGTTTTAAAAGCACATATTAAAAAGAGTCTAATAAACAATGCATTTTGTCACTTTGCTTATTTAAAAAAAAAACACAAACATTTAGAAAATATTACAGATGAAGTTCAATACTATCCCTCACTCCCATCCAGTTTTTCTTTTCAGTCCTGTTCCCCTCCCCTCTGGCCTAAAGAAAACTAACACTCTTATTCTGGTCTGTAGAGAGTCCCTTGGACTGCAAGATCAAACCAGTCAATCCTAAAGGAAATCAACCCTGAATATTCATTGGAAGGACTGATGTTGAAGCTGAAGCTCCAATACTTTGGCCACCTGATACGACGAGCTGACTTACTGGAAAAGACCCTGATGCTGGGAAAGACTGAGGACAGAAGAAGGGGATGACAGAGGATGAGATGGCTGAATGGCATCACTGACTCAATGGACATGAGTTTGAGTAAGCTCCGGGAGTTGGTGATGGACAGGGAAGCCTGGTGTGCTGCGGTTCATGGGGTCACAAAGAGTCGGACACAACTCAGCAACTGAACAGCAACAATCAATCCTTCCAGGCTATGTTTTTATATGTTTATTCCCTATGTATACAGGCAAACAATATTTGGCTTTGTTATATGTAAAGTTTTTACTTTTACATAAATACTATTATACATATATATTCTTCAACTTGCTTTTTAAAATTCAACATTGTTTTGATTGCTATCTCTGTTGACATATACAGATCTATCTCTTCTGCAGATATATAGATCCAATTTGTTCATTTTAAACATTTGAATAGTATTCTATCATATAAATTTACAAATATTCATCTATTGGAATATCAATCATATTAATGTTGGGTCTGCACATTTAAACTTTGGAGGCACCGCCACATTGCTCTTGAAAAAACTAAGCTAATTCCAATTTTTTTCTATGTATGATAGTGCCTTCTTTAAATATTGAATTATTACACTTTGCACTTTATTTTCAACTTAAGCATTTTACCATGGCATTCAATATTTACTTCCCTTTTGTGGAAAGAGATTTTTCTCCTAAATTTTCACAGTTACAAATAAATCTGAGATATTTATCTCTGTACATAAATCTATTGCCATTTGATAGTTCACTGAGAAGGCCATGCATCTCAAACTTCTGAAAACCAATGCATGCCTTCTTTTGCTAAATATTATAGTCTATTCTATTTGCCTCTGAGATTCTGATAACTTTATCTTCTATATAGACCAATTATTCAAGACTCGTTCAAGTTTTATTTTTATAGTTTTATGATTAAAAACAAAAGTTTATCCTTTTTTTCAAATTTAACATAAAAACTACATATCCATACCATTTTCCCTTCACCTCTCCTGAAGATTTCATTACGACCTACCCTGTTTACATGGCTTGGTTTAAGCCCAAAAGACACAGATTAAAACAAAAATGTACAGAAACATGAAAGGCACTTTTGTCTCACTAACACTGAGGATCAGTGATAGATCTTACACACAGGACATTATTTAAATCGATGTCACAAACGTTTCTGGCAGAAATAAAAATAAAATAAAAAAAGGGTATATGTGTGTGTATGTGTTCTGAGGAGAATATCTGCCATCATTCTACCAACATTTTCATTTTCCATCCCCATTTCAATATGCAAATAAGTCTGTGAGAGTTGGCTCTTATTGAACTGAATTTTAGTGACCTGATTTAATTCTTTCCATTGGCTTCATTCAGAATTCAAACTGGATGTCACCTCCTCAAAGAGACACTGTAAATCCTAAGTATTCTCCACACATTGCTAATTCACTGACACCTCTTATTAACTGAATTTTTTTTTTATTATTTGTTTGTTAATCTTTCCCCACAGGAATGTAAACTAACTCCTCACATCAGGAAACTTGTTTCTCTATATTCTTCCAATATTGCCATTTCCTGATTAAAGCAGGTTTTGGAGAAGGAAATGGCAACCCACTCCAGTGTTCTTGCCTGGAGAATCCCAGGGACGGGGGACCCTGGTGGGCTTCTGTCTATGGGGTCACACAGAGTCGGACACGACTGAAGTGACGCAGCAGCAGCAGCAACTGCCTGGCCTACAGGAGGTGCTTAAATACTTGATGAAGACTATGTACATTCCAATTAGCCAACATAGTTTTATATTATGATTTTCACCATGTAGACTTGTAAGGTTTTTAGCAACACAGGCATTTAAAATGAAAGAGAAGCTTTAAAAAGAAGTCAACAGAAGCTAGTGACTATGCATGTTGACAAAAAACACGAAGAATCTTTTTTTTTTTGCTCTAGCTTTGTCCCTAATGATCTCACAGTCTCTGAGTAATAATTTTTGTGTATAAAAAGTATGATAGGGCTTATAAGAAAAATAATATGCTAACTTTTTATTTTATTTGTAAAGCACATCAGAATTTTATTTAAATAGCTTATATACACACTTTAATTGGATTAATAAGGAACCACTAAAATGAATGCAACCATATAAAAATGAAACCAGTATTTCAACATGATGCTAACTAAGGCAATAGACGGCTTTTTCTCTCTCTGCTTTACCAACATTCTTGTCAACCTAAGAATAAACTCACTGTGTTATGCAGTGTTAAGTGTATATTTTAAAAGTTATACCCAAAATACTGAGAAGACTAGATATCGGAGAATATGACATCATGAAAATAAGTAGCTACTTTTCATAAATTTCTCTGAATAAAAACAAAAATCATATATTTTTCTGAATAATGTCACAAATTTGATTAATGGTGAAAACAATGAATTGATTTTTAAGTCATGTGATACTATGAGTAAATTCTATTAAAATGTTTATCACATTAATCACACATTAATCTTATGCTCAGTGGCATTACTTGGATACACTGTAGGACAGGATGAATACTGAATGTATTACTGATCTATCAAAATGAGACCATGTAAATTAGATAAAATACCAATATTTAACATAAGTGTAAATTATCATGTATACTTTATATACAATGATTATAAAGTTAACTCATGAAATATTCAAAGTTTAGAAGTCTCCTCCAGTAAATCAACTATACTTCAATAATAAAAAAAAAGAAGTCTCTTCCATTCTAACATTTGCAAGGATTAATGCCTCATGTTCAACACTTCAGAAAAAAAGGCTCACATGAAACCTAACTCTCTACCTAAATTCTGAAACAATATGTACATGCAACAACAGATATGATTGGATTAAGAAATAACATGAGCATTAGCATTTTGAAGCATAATGTCTGAGTAGCTACAACATTATTATTTGATTAGGTAATAAATGGATATACTCATCCTCTTTCCATTAGTTAAATTATGCTTATTAAGGTAACCCTAAATGATATTTGCCCCTTTCAGTTATCTTTCACCCTCATACCAATTTACACAGTTCCTTTATAGCACTTAGCCAGCCCTCCCATCCAACCTTGCCATCTGTTTCACCTTTCACCTATTTGTTTAAGCTATGCATTTTTATTTATGAGCACGCTCATCTTACAGCTATATCTTCCTTCATTTAAAAAAAATCTTCCAATAAATTAGCTTCATTTTAACTCTGGTTGTTATTTTCATTTGGTTCTTATCTTCACTGTGCAGCCACATCTTCCAAAACAGACCTCTCAGATACATCTTTTCTAAGAGACCTAATGCCTCTGTCAGGCTCCACTTACTCACCCCAAACTACCCCAGTGCAATTTACATTTGTTTTACAAATTTATCAGGATATCATAAGCACATCTTTCCTGCCCTGATCATTAAAACTCTCTGGTTTCAAACATCCTTGCTCTTTCAGTGTAGAAGAGTGTTAATGTTCAAAAACTGTGTATGAGGATGACTTCAGTCCTCAGAGGCAAGGTAACGAGCAAACTAAACTCTGCCCATATATGGTCAGGAGGATAATTTATACAGGCCATTTCATGTTACCAATGTTCAGTAACTTACACATTCTAGGCACAAAGAAGCCTTTAGAAGACTAAATGCTAAATGTAGCAGGTTGCAATTGGCCACAAATATCTTGTAGTTCCTTCCATTAGGAAATGAGATTTATTACTTTGCCCTTTGGATCTGGGCTGGCCGTGTGACTTGCTTTGATCAGTAGAATGTGATATAGCTCAAGAGATGGGCCTAAGGCTCAAGAGGCCTTGTATCTTCCACTCTTGCTCCTTGGAATGCCACTGTCACACAAAGAACTGGAACTGGCCCTTTGAGGATAAGAGACCATGTGGAGAGAGAGAAATCCAGCTGGTCTGTCTGAAGCCCCAGACACATACATGGGTCCAGCCAGCACCATGTGGAACAGGGATGAGCTGTTTCATGGAGCGAAGCCTAGCCTTCTAACCCACTGAATCAGCAGTATTATTTCAAACAGCCAAATACTACACTGGAAGTGATCTGAAAGTCTAAAATAGGGTTTTATTTAAATTAACTACAGTACTGAGATGCTATAGAGCCCTATCTTTTCTTTTTTTAAGTTTTGTTGAGGATAGTCATTTCGGTTTATTTTGTTTTTATTTTAAAAATTTTTTTGCCACACTGTGCATCATGTGGAATATTAGTTCTCTGAACAGGGATTGAACTTGTAGTCTTAACCTCTGGACTGCAGAGAAGTCCTATAGCTCCATCCTTGTGACCTTGGGTAGGTTTAAAAAATTTTCTTTCCTTATATAATGGAGATTTTATAGAACTGTTCGGCTTTGGGGATACAATAAGCTAAAAGTCTTAAACCAGTACCTCAGTTCAGTTCAGTCGCTCAGTCGTGTCCGACTCTTTGCGACCCCATGAATCACAGCATGCCAGGCCTCCCTGTCCATCACCAACTCCCAGAGTTCATTCAAACTCATGTCCATCGAGTGGGTGATGCCATCCAGCCATCTCATTTTCTGTCGTCCCCTTCTCCTCCTGCCCCCAATCCCTCCCAGCATCAGAGTCTTCTCCAGTGAGTCAACTCGTGGCATGAGGTGGCCAAAGTATTGGAGTTTCAGCTTTAGAATCAGTCCTTCCAAGCACATAATAAATCTCTACATTATTATTTATGTGTGTGCATGCTGAGTTGCTTCAGTCATATCAGACTCATTGCGACCCCATGGACTGTAGCCCCCCAGGCTCCTCTGTCCATGGAATTTTCCAGGAAAGCATACTGGAGTGGGTTGCCATTTCCTTCTCCAGGGGATCTTCCCAACTCAGAGATTGAACCCAGGTCTCCCGCATTGTAGGTAGATTCTCTACTGTTAGACACCAGGGAAGCCAACTAGTAGTATGCTGTTATTTCTCTACATGGAGAAAAAAGAGAGTCAGAAAGAACACATTAAGCAGAATGACCTACATAGTACAAACAAAAACTAAGGCTATCCCTTTGACCAGTTCTAAAAATGCCTCAGCCTGTCACCCTTACTTTTCTGCTTGGAATGCCATCTCTCACCACCACACTCATGTTTTTGTTTAACCAACTTCTGTTTATCTCAGTTTAAATGTCACTTCCTCAGAGAAGCCTTCCTGGTTTCTCCAGTCATTATTTGACTTTCCAAGTCTAAACTGAGTTCTCCTTATAATTCTCCCTGATAATATTCAGGAATTCACATGTATTGCTACATACCACTGAACTCTTTTTTTGCTCTTGCCATTCAACATGACTACAAAGAAAACACAATTGAGACAACTAACTTTAAGTTAAAGCTTCCCTTTGTGCTTTTGAAAATATAGAAAGAAAGTGAGGGTTTGTATGCACATGAAGAAAATGCTTACTATGCATTTTACTTTCTTAAAAGTCAAAAAGAGAATAATCACAGATTCCAAATATATATTATTAAAAAAAAATTCAGAGAACTGTCTGAAAGTATAGTAGGTCACATCAGAACAACTAGGACATAATAGACTCATTACAAGTCTGCAGGAAAATTTATTTATGATTTACTTCTGTATATTAAGCACCAACATACTTGGCTATTTTTGCGGTTCTATAGTATAGTAAAGTTTCTCATAAGGATTATTTATAAAAAAAATACTTAACATAATCTTTTTAAGAGTGCAGTAAGCAAGCTGAAGGGGTGATTTTCACATTATATCTGTGCATGATTGGTATTCTGGTTACTCAAGGTGTAGCTCAATAGGTTGAATCATTGTTAAAAAAATAATGTATATCAGCTTTTTAAAAATTAAAACTGTACTAAGAATGAAACAAACATGACTTTGGTCCATTTGGGGGTTGCACAACATATTGAAACAACTGTTTATGTACTCTTTTACTTAAAAAAACGTTTAGTATTCTTCAATTCACCTGGCAATGGGGTTACTCAAAGAGAAAATAGTTACTCCTCAGCCACTGGAGAAACAAGTACATTGTCTCTAAATACGTATAAATATTTAGGAACACTCAAGTCTAATCAACATGTCTAGCAAATATAATTAAATGTTAAAGATAACCACAGTCTAATTAATTATGTGAAAAGTTCTCTCAAGATGCAAGAGGAAGAAGATGGTCTCTGTGTTAATTCTAGAAGGGGGAGCCCAAAGCACACAATCTCTAAGTTCCATGAAATAAATGATATTTTACTGTGTTTATTTAGCTTACACATCAGGAATGAAAGGACTAAGTAGTAATACCTATAGATGGTTAGTGGTATCATAAGAAAAGTGTCTCAAGGAGACTCCATTTAGCATGTGACTGCTCACTGGAATGCTGAAGGTGGCAGAGAAAATGTAGCAGCCAAAGAAAACTTACCCACAAACTGGGCATAGAATATTTTACTGAACATGCTGAAGAAAAGCAAAACCCGTAGAAAGTAAAGTCTCTAATTCAACAAACAGGAAATGGAGAGCAAAATATAAAACATGGTTACAATCAGGAGGGCTCTAGGCCAAATCTCACCAGTGGTAGTATTTGGTGCACACACAGTTCAAGAATAATAATACAAGTGAATTAATTGACAATATTTAAATCAGAAGGCATATGAAAATTTGCATTTCTTGCTTTACCTGGGAAACTGGACAATGTGGTAACACTAGGTCAGCATTCCTGCCTTGCAACAATTATCTGGAACAGATCAGTGACTGCTCCTTCAGACAGGACTCAGCTCTCCAGTTCACTGCAGTGGCTTCCTGCTTCATTCCCACCAGCCTGGCCTCTGTAGGCACTTGGGTTTCCAACCTCTGGAACAGAAAGGACTTGAGGTAAGGCTTGAAGGACAGACTCTAGCCCTTGACAAGAAGTACAGCTTACTTTTTTTAATGACCACTTAACCTATACTTCACAATTTCTTCACAAGGGTAAAGGATAAACTCCCAGTGGATATGCATTATTAGTTTATGAAGGAATGCCAGCCAGTAAGCCAGCTAAAAACACAAGCACAGTCAACTTTCTCAATGAAGCTGATGTGACTCCCAGATGTTGGTGATCGTTGAGTTAGAGGCAGAGGATACAGAGAATGCTCATCCAACTTTAATCCTTTTTCTTTCTTAGTACCATTGTCAGCAATACCACTATTTCAGGAACTTAATGTTGGGATCAAAGAATTATGGAACCAAACGGTACATTATCAATATTGAGTTACAAAATGACATTGTCTCCCTGACATTTAAAAGAGCTTTCTTTTAGCAAATAAGAAAAAAATTTGTAAACACTTTCAAAACACTTGAGAACTTATTTCCCTTTACTTAATTTTCTCCTAGCCATCAGGGAAACAATGACAAGGCTGTTCCTCAGCTTGGGTTAAATTATCTTTGGTGCAGTTTAACTCATTTTGCTCCATTTCCATAGTCACTGAACAATCTTCTGATTATTTGATGGATTTCACAGAGGCTTTGATATCATTAAGTTATGACTTAGGTATCAGATACAAGTATTTCAATCAGTGTAATGGCAAGCCACTCCAGTACTCTTGCCTAGAAAATCGCATGGACAGAGGAGCCTGGTAGGCTGCAGTCCATGGGGTCGCTACTAGTCGGACACGACTGAGCGACTTCACTTTCACTTTTCACTTTCACACATTGGGGAAGGAAATGGCAACCCACTCCAGTGTTCTTGCCTGGAGAATCCCAGGGACGGCGGAGTCTGGTCGGCTGCCGTCTATGGGGTCGCACAGAGTCGGACACGACTGAAGCGACGCAGCAGCAGCAGCAGCAGCAAACAAACCAAACAACAGTCAACTGCTTTATAAATTAAGTTCTTGGAAATATAGATGGCCTGTGTCAGACCCTAGAGGCCCATCACCTTGAGAGGAATGGCAAAATCAATGTTTCTAAATTGGAAGAGTAGAGGTCACATCCTGGACCATAATTACCCCACAGGGTGCTCCTCTAACTTTGGGATCTTTCCAAATATCTGGCCTCCTTTTTCTTTTTAATTTTGGGCCAAAGAAGGACAGGGGACGATGTAGGACAGGGGTAGCAGCATGCTTGAGCAATGCTGTTCCTCAGAAAGCAGCCAAGAGACATAAAGAAACAATTAAGGGATGTGGGACCTAGGTTAAGTTTCTATAATTTTGATATGTTAAAGGTACTCCAGGCATTAAACTGAATGTTTTAAGTATTTATTGATAAACAACTATATGTAAAGCACTGTAATAAATACTCGGGACACAGACACAAAGAGAACGTGGTTTCCCCGGTGTCCACCACCCATCCCAGCCCAAGGAGCTTACTGCCTCAGAGGTGGGCATACGGATTTGGGCAGATTAGGTGAACAGGTAATTACAATACTGAGTAATACCAGCTGTGATAGGGCTAGCTATGGCGTGCTAGAGGAACACAAAGCGCAAGTCTAGTTTTAGGGAAAGGGGGAGGCAGGCTACATTTAAGGATGCACAGAGGTTACAAAGGCAAAGAAGGCTTACTAGGAGACCTGAAACTTTAGCTAATCTGTGCAAATTATCTCAGTGCGAAAAGATTAATATTGAAGATTTTATATTTGTTTGGTAATAACAATTCCAATATTCTACTCATTTATAGCTGCAAAGCAAGCACAGAGGTCTCATTTTCTTAGACCTTTTAACCTTGAGATGTAAGTGATGAGGCATTAATGAATATTTTCCACAGGAAGATCTGGATGCCTGCTCGATGACTTAAACAGAAAATGACCTGACATCTAGATAAGCAAATATTGTTCTGCAGAAGAAACACTATGAAAGAATGATGATTTGCCTCTAAGAAAGTGACATTAGATGTGACTGTACTGGAAGTAGAAGCTAAAAGAAGCAAGATATGGATGAGGGAGTCTTATCCTGTAGATAAAGTAGCTCAAAACTGTAACTATATCCTTTAATAAAAGAAGTCCGTAAGTGATGAAAATAAGATGACTACTGCCCTAAAGTTGTTTTAGACAAATGTATAAATAATATTGGCTGATATCCTATCATCTGGGACTTTATACATACACATATCAGCTCATTTAATCTTTGTCACAACCTTATAAGTAACCACCACTATTTTTTTCTTTTCTAGAGTTGAGAAAATCAAGGCAAGAGAAATTAAATAATTTTATCTTCCCTTTTCCTCTCCAATAATTAATTTCCCCTCTTTCCTAACTTTATTTTTTCTTCTTAGTATTTATCACTATGAATAACATGCTACCTATTTTACTATCTATCCTATTATCATCTGTCTCCTCTGATGAGAAAGTGAACTTTGTGAACATATGGATATATTAGTCACCAAAACAGGCAAAGGATTTTCTAGGTGGTCCTAGTGGTAAAGAACCCACCTGCCAGTCCAAGAGACACAGGAGACATGGGTTTGATCCCTGGGTTGGGAAGATTCCCTGGAGGAGGAAATGGCAACCCACTCCACTATTCTTGCCTAGAGAATCCCATAGACAGAGAAGCCTGGAAGACTGCATTTCATGGGGCCAAACAAAGTTGGACATGATTGAAGTGACTTAGCACACATAATATAGACAGAAACCCTTGCTAATTAAAAGGAAAAAATGAAGTATAGTGGATTTACCATGTTGTGCCAATCTCTGCTATACAGCAAAGTGACTCAGTTTTACAAATATATACATTCTTTTTCTGAATATTCTTTTCCATTATGGTTTCAGTTCAGTCGCTCAGTCGTGTCCAACTCTTTGCGACCCCATAGACTTCAGCACGTGGTTTCCCCGGTGTCCACCACGTGCTTCCCTGTCCATCGCCAACTACCAGAGCCTACTCAAACTCATGTTCATCGTGTCGGTGATGCCATCCAACCACCTCATCCTCTATCGTCCCCTTCTCCTCCGGCCTTCAATGTTTCCCAGCATCAGGGTCTTTTCCAGTGAGTCAGTTCTTTGCATCAGATGGCCAAAGTATTGGAGTTTCAGCTTCAGTATCAGTCCTTCCAATGAATATTCAGGACTGATTTCCTTTAGGATTGACAGGTTGGATCTCCTTGCAGTCCAAGGGACTCTCAAGAGTCTTCTCCAACACCACAGTTCAAAAGCATCAATTTTTTGGCACTCAACTTTCTTTACAGTCTAACTCTCACAACCATACGTGATTAGTGGAAAAACCATAGATTTGACTAGACGTACCTCTGCTGGTAAAGTAATGTCTCTGCTTTTTAATATGCTGTCTAGGTTGGTCATAGCTTTTCTTCCAAGGAGCAAGCATCTTTTAATTTCAAGGCTGCAGTCACCATCTGCAGTCATTTTGGAGCCCCCAAAATAAAGTCTCTTACTGTTTCCATTGTTTCCCCATCTATTTGCCATGAAGAGATGGGACCAGATGCCATGATCTTAGTTTTCTGAATGTTGAGTTTTACGCCAACTTTTTCACTCTCCTCTTTCACTTTCATCAAGAGGCTCTTTAGTTCTTCTTTGCTTTCTGCCATAAGGATGGTGTCATCTGCGTATATGAGGTAATTGATATTTCTCCTGGTCATCTTGATTCCAGCTTGTGCTTCATCCAGCCTGGCATTTTGCATGATGTACTCTGCATAGAAGTTAAATAAGTAGGGTGACAATATACAGATTTGACGTACTCCTTTCCCGATTTGGAACCAGTCTGTTGTTCCATGTCCAGTTCTAACTGTTGCTTCTTGACCTGCATACAGATTTCTCAGGAGGCAGGTCAAGTGGTCTGGTATTCCCATCTCTTTCAGAATTTTCCAGAGTTTGTTGTGATCCACACAGTCAAAGGCTTTGGCATAGTCAATAAAGGAAAAGTAGATGTTTTTCTGAAACTCTTGCTTTTTCGATGATCCAGTGGATGCTGGCAATTTGATCTCTGGTTCCTCTGCTTTTTCTAAATTCAGCTTGAACATCTGGAAGTTCACAGTTTGCATACTGTTGAAGCCTGGCTTGGAGAATTTTGACCATTACTCTGCTAGCATGTGAGATGAGTGCAATTGTGTGGTAGTTTAAACATTCTTTGGCATTGTCTTTCTTTGGGATTGGAATGAAAACTGACCTTTTCCTGTCCATTATGGTTTACCCCAGACCAATTTTTGCTTTCGGTTCAATAGCTCCTTGAACTCTGGTTTTGTATCACTAATTTTTTTTTACTTCTTATTAGCACAAAGTATAAAATCTTATACATGCTGGAGCCAAAAGTACTGACTGGGTGAATGATGAATGTAATTAATCAGTAAGGGTACACAGAGCCCTTGTCATTGTGGTAGTGCACTTGTCACCATGAGATGAGGAAGTTGTGTTTTTAAAGAACTTAGAATTGTGAGGAATACTTGGGATACAGTATAAAAAATCGTATTACTTTCACTGTTCAAGCATATATTGATGCCTAAAAATGCTTATACACCACACTTCTCAAGACCTCCTAGTATTCTGCTGCATTAATCTTTCTTGGAAATGCCAGAACTGTTCAGAACTCTGCCTATGAACCTGTTGTTCCCTGTGCATAGAAAGATTTCCCCCTACTATTTTAAAGCAAACTTCTTTAAGAATAGAACTCCTCCGTCATGGCTCTTCCAGTCCAGCTTAGTTACTATCTCATTCTACAGTGCTGTTTTTATGTAACAGCAGTCCCCATATTCTTTTACATACTGACATTATCAGGTACTGGTATAAAAACAGTATGCTTTTAGTTGGCTTTTTCGTTTTTCTCACCTAGAGAACTTTTTTACTCCCCCACAATATAACCATAAATAAAGAAAAGTTCTCAACGATATGTTAACATCACTCAGTGATACACAAGCTGGTTATTTAACTGAAATCAAATGAGGGCTGAAGAGAATCTACTTTTCTTATCTTATTTTCAGCTCAACTTCTGGGTTCAGGGACTATCTTCATTTACTAGAAGAGTACCTGGCAAACAGATACTACTTATTGAATAAATAAATGAATGCCTGTATACAAACCATGGCAATAAATGCTAAATGGCATGGTATAAACTAAATGTACTATAGGAACTCAGAGATAAGAAATACTAGAAAAAACAATGAACTAACAGGAAGTTTAGTATCCACAATTTTCTAGCTGTAACTGAGCAAGACATATAACCTGACCTTTAATTTTTCAATTTGTTAAGATTAATGGGCTGAACTAGATCAGTTGTTTTCAGATTATTTTAGTTGTAGCTCTCTTTTGTCTAATAAAAATCTAAATGGAACCCCCATTATATAAATAAAGAGACCACATTATAGTATTATTTATTAGCTTTATAATATTGAGACAATTGTGATCATCATAGAAAAGCTATTATAAACAGCAACTTAAAAAAAATAGCAAATTTGGCTTCAGCAATATTTAAGATTGTTGCAGTCAAAATGGTCTAGAAGCTTGAAGGGAGGTAAAGAAAATCTCATTTCCACTACCAAATGATTTATCTAATCTTTATTCACATGTCTGGTCATGAATACAAAATATGGGCCAGAACCACTCAAAACTTAAATTAAGCAAGAGGACTTACTTTAGTATAATATTGTCACACTGATTTGCCACTGCAGAACTGTAAAGGAGTGATAAGAATATATGGTAGAAAGATGCCTGTACGTCGTATTTGTATTTTTTTAATGGAGCATACATACACTGCAGCTGTTCTCTGGCTTGCATAATTTGATCTGGATATATAACAATGGTCACCGAAGAATTGATGCTTTTGAACTGTGGTGCTGGAGAAGACTCTTGAGAGTCCCTTGGACTGCAAGGAGATCCAACCAGTCCATTCTAAAGGAGATCAGTCCTGGGTATTCATTGGAAAGGACTGATGCTAAAGCTGAAACTCCAATACTTTGGCCACCTCATGCGACGAGTTGACTCACTGGAAAAGACTGATGCTGGGAGGAATTGGGGGCAGGAGGAGAAGGGGACAACAGAGAATGAGATGGATGGATGGCATTACCGACTCGAACATGAGTTTGAGTGAACTCTGGGAGTTGGTGATGGGGACAGGGAGGCCTGGTGTGCTGTGATTCATGGGGTCGCAAAGAGTCGGACACAACTGAGCGACTGAACTGAACTGAACTGAACAATGGTGGTCTTCCCTGGTGGCTCAGACTGTAAAGAATCTCCCTGCAATTAGGAGACCTAGGTTCAATCCCTGGGTCTGGAAGATCCTCAGGAGAAGGAAATGGTTACCCACTCCAGTATTCTTGCCTGGTGAAATCCATGAACAGAGGAGCCTGGCAGGCTACAGTCTGTGGGGTTGCAAAGAGTTGGACATAACCGAACAACTAAGCACACATATAACAATGAACTCAATTTTTTTTAAGGGCCATCTAAAATCTTAAAAATAAAAATAATACTCTTAGGAAGTCTAAATATCTACATGGAAATTGGTGGCAAGGCTTTAGTCAGCAGTTCATAAAATATAAACACGCAGCAAGCACAGTTTTTGTTTCATGATGTGTTTATGTGTTATAATTTGGTATACATCTGAGTGGGCATGCTGTTTTTATGACAGTGTTAAAATACTTCATATAATTTTAAAATTTAAATCTGTGTCCAACATTGGAAAACTCTGAAGAACCTCTTCTGAGTTAGATGTTCTTCTGATCCTCCTAATGCTGTCATTTCTACGTAAGCTAGAAAAGCAAGACACTATAAAGATGACTTCAATGTCTTCAACTCTATTTACCTATGTTTACCAAGATAAGATACCCATGGAACAGAGTTGACCGAATTGAAGTGGAGAACTTGTGCTAGGGAGTATCAGAAATACAGCTTTAAAAAACACATCAGGGCTTCCCTGGTGGTTCAGTGGTTAAGAATCTGCCTTGCAATGCAAGGGACACTGGTTCGATCCTTGGTATGGGAAGATTCCTTATGCTGTGAGGCAAATAGGCCTGTATGCCACAACTACTGAGCTCACGTGGAGCAACTACTAAAGCTGGCACATCCCAGAGCCCATGCACCACAACAAGAGAAGCCATGAGAGTGAGAAGCCCACACTCCACAACGAGAAAGTAACTCCCACTCTGCGCCAACTAGAGAAAGCTTGCACATAGCAACAGAGACCCAGCACAACCAAAAATAAAGTTAAAAAAATGTCAGTCTTCCTAGTATTGGATGAATCTCTATGCACATAAAGCTGAAAACAAATTTCGTATCAGAGATCCATGACATTTCTAACATCAGCATTGCTGGTGTTCAGTTCAGTTCAGTTCAGTTCAGTCGCTCAGTCGTGTCCGACTCTCCGCAACCCCATGAATCACAGCACGCCAGGCCTCCCTGTCCATCACCAACTCCCGGAGTTCACTCAAACTCATGTCCACAGAGTCGGTGATGCCATCCAGCCATCTCATTCTCCATCGGCCCCTTCTCCTCCCGCCCCCAACCTTTCCCAGCAACAGAGTCTTTTCCAGTGAGTCAACTCGTCGCATGAGGTGGCCAAAGTATTCCAGTTTCACCTTTAGCATCAGTCCTTCCAATGAACACCCAGGATTGATCTCCTTTAGAATGGACTGGTTGGATCTCCTTGCAGTACAAGGGACTCTCAAGAGTCTTCTCCAACACCACAGTTCAAAAGCACCAATTCTTCAGCGATCAGCTTTCTTCACAGTCCAACTCTCACATCCATACATGACCACGGGAAAAATCATAGCCTTGACTAGACGGACCTTGGTTGGCAAAGTAATGTCTCTGCTTTTTAATATATTATCAAGGTTGGTCATAACTTTCCTTCCAAGGAGTAAGTGTCTTTTAATTTCCTGGCTGCAATCAGCACATGCAGTGATTTTGGAGCCCCAAAAAATAAAGTCTGACACTGTTTCCACTGTTTTTCCATCTATTTCCCATGAAGTGATGGGACCAGATGCCATGATCTTTGTTTTCTGAATGTTGAGCTTCAAGCCAACCTTTTCACTCTCCTCTTTCACTTTCATCAAGAGGCTTCTTAGTTCCTCTTCACTTTCTGCCATAAGGGTAATGTCATCTGCATATCTGAGGTTATTGATATTTCTCCCGGCAATCTTCATTCCAGCTTGTGCTTCTTCCAGCCCAGCGTTCCTCATGATGTACTCTGCATATAAGTTAAATAAGCAAGGTGACAATATACAGCCTTGACGCACTCCTTTTCCTATTTGGAACCAGTCTGTTGTTCCATGTACAGTTCTGACTGTTGCTTCCCGACCTGCATACAGGTTTCTCAAGAGGCAGGTCAGGTGGTCTGGTATTCCCATCTCTTTCAGAATTTTCCAGTTTATTGTGATCCACACAGTCAAAGGCTTTGGCATAGTCAATGAAGCAGAAATAGATGCTCTTCTGGAACTCTCTTGCTTTCTCCATGATCCAGCAGATGTTGGCAATTTGATCTCTGGATGGTCAACACCGAAATCAGACTGATTATATTCTTTGCAGCCAATGATGGAGAAGCTGTATACAGTTAGCAAAAACAAGACCAGGAGCTGACTGTGGCTCAGATCATGAACTCCTTATTGCCAAATTCAGACTGACATTGAAGAAAGTAGGGAAAACCACTAGACCATTCAGATATGACCTAAATCAAATCCCTTATGATTAGACAGTGGAAGTGAGGAATAGATTTAAGGGACTAGATCTGATAGATAGAGTGCCTGATGAACTCTGGACAGAGGTTCGTGACACTGTACAGGAGACAGGGACCAACACCATCCCCATGGAAAAGAAATGCAAAAATGAAAAATGGCTGTCTGAGGAGGCCTTACAAATAGCTGTGAAAAGAAGAGAAGCGAAAAGCAAAGGAGAAAAGGGAAGATATAAGCATCTGAATGCAGAGTTCCAAAGAATAGCAAGGAGAGATAAGAAAGCCTTCCTCAGTGATCAATGCAAAGAAATAGAGGAAAACAACAGAATAGGAAAAACAAGAGATCTCTTCAAGAAAATTAGAGATTCCAAGGGAACATTTCATGCAAAGATGGGCTCGATAAAGGACATAAATGGTATGGACCTAACAGAAGCAGAAGATATTAAGAAGAGGTGGCAAGAATACACAGAAGAACTGTACAAAAAAGATCTTCATGACCAAGATAGTCACGATAACGTGATCACTGACCTAGAGCCAGACATCTTGGAATGCGAAGTCAAGTGGGCCTTAGAAAGCATCACTACGAACAAAGCTAGTGGTGGTGATGGAATTCCAGTTGAGCTATTTCAAATCTTGAAAGATGATGCTGTGAAAGTGCTGCACTCAATATGCCAGCAAATTTGGAAAACTCAGCAGTGGCCACAGGAATGGAAAAGGTCAGTCTTCATTCCAATCCCAAAGAAAGGGAATGCCAAAGAATGCTCAAACTACCGCACAGTTGCACTCATCTCACATGCTGGTAAAGTCATGCTCAAAATTCTCCAAGCCAGGCTTCAGCAATATGTGAACCGTGAACTCCCAGATGTTCAAGCAGATTGCTGGTGTACAAGTATCTTAATTTATAAATGCAATTTAATTCCTATGTAGTAATTCACTGATAGTGACATCTGTCAGATGGAGAATAACTTTTCAGTGATTTTGTTTTTATTTACTTGAAGAACATATTCTGATTTCAACTACACAGGAAAGTCTCTTAACTGACCTCCACATAAACAAATTACTGAATTAATCAAAACAGCATTTCCATTTGAAAACAGACAAATGTTTACTTGTGCTCTTATCATTTGAATCATATGCTGTTTACTATCAGTTGTGTTGTTTCCAAAGCTGTCTGAGTCAGTAACATTTGCTGGTGTCATTTAGGCATTTAATAAAATGTTTTGCAAACAAATGAAATAAAAAAAGAGAAAGAGTATTTCCATGTAAATTAAGTTGAAAGCATAGCTTTTAATACCAGCCTCTTAAAAAATGAGGTTGACTAAGATGTAAAAGAGCAGAATCTTGCGAGGAAAACCCTAGAAATTATGATTAAGAGCACCAATTCCATACCTGGACTGCTGATATTAAAATTTCAGCTCAGTACTTGGTGTATGACTCAGGGTAAGTTACAGGTCTGTTCTTCAATTTTCTCAAGTGCAGAATGAAGGTAATACTAATACCTACCACACTGCTGCTGCTGCTGCTAAGTTGCTTCAGTCGTGTCTGACTCTGTGTGACCCCATACCCACTACCACACAGTGTTAAACAAATTGAATAAGTAAAGAGTTGTAAAGTACTTAGTGTCCAGCCCGTAGTAAGCACTATGTAAATATTTGGTAAATAAATAAAAATAGCTGGCCATAAAAAAAACTCAACGGCTCTAAACAACTGAAATCACACACAATGTATCATCCGATCAAATTTCCATAGAACATCACAAGAATGTGATATCCACAAACATCCCTGTGTTCATAAATTTAAAACAGTGTCACCTATCTATAGGTAGCGGTGAGCGCCAATTTGAGTTCAACAATCATAAATTTAAGGCAGAATCCAAAATGTGACCTTATTCACCAGAACATGAGTTATCATACAAGACAGCAGTATGGATGGAACCAGACCTCTGACTTACTGAGTATATAGGCATAGGAAAAACAAAAACAGATTATATGATTTCTGCAATTTCAGTTCAGTTCAGTTCAGTCGCTCAGTTGTGTCCGACTCTTTGCGACCCCATGAATCACAGCACGCCAGGCCTCCCTGTCCATCACCAACTCCCAGAGTTCACTCAAACTCATGTCCATCGAGTCGGTGATGCCATCCAGCCATCTCATTCTCTGTCGTCCCCGTCTCCTCCCACCCCCAATCCCTCCCAGCATCAGAGTCTTTTCCAGTGAGTCAACTCGTCGCATGAGGTGGCCAAAGTATTGCAGTTTCAGCTTTAGCATCAGTCCTTCCAATAAGCACCCAGGATTGATCTCCTTTAGAATGGAGTGGTTGGATCTCCTTGCAGTCCAAGGGACTCGCAAGAGTCTTCTCCAGCACCACAGTTCAAAAGCATCAATTCTTCGGCGATCAGCTTTCTTCACAGTCCAACTCTCACATCCATACATTACCACGGGAAAAACCACAGCCTTGACTAGACGGACCCTGGTTGGCAAAGTAATGTCTCTGCTTTTTAATATGCTATCTAGGTTGGTCATAACTTTCCTTCCAAGGAGTAAGCGTCTTTTAATTTCCTGGCTGCAATCAGCACATGCAGTGATTTTGGAGCCCAAAAAAATAAAGTCTGACACTGTTTCCACTGTTTCCCCATCTATTTCCCATGAAGTGATGGGACCAGATGCCATGATCTTCGTTTTCTGAATGTTGAGCTTCAAGCCAACCTTTTCACTCTCCTCTTTCACTTTCATCAAGAGGCCTTTGAGTTCCTCTTCACTTTCTGCCATAAGGGTGGTGTCATCTGCATCTCTGAGGTTATTGATATTTCTCCTGGCAATCTTGATTCCAGCTTGTGCTTCTTCCAGCCCAGCGTTCCTCATGATGTACTCTGCATATAAATTAAATAAGCAGGGTGACAATATATAACCTTGACGTACTCCTTTTCCTATTTCCAAATAAACAGGAAATAGACTGGTTCCACCAGTCTGTTGTTCCATGTCCAGTTCTAACTGTTGCTTCCTGACCTGCATACAGGTTTCTCAAGAGGCAGATCAGGTGGTCTGGTATTCCCATCTCTTTCAGAATGTTCCACAGTTTATTGTGATCCACACAGTCAAAGGCTTTGGCATAGTCAACTAGCAAACTATTCTAAAAAGTGTACACAAACACTCACATAGAGGGGGGCAAGGGAGAATGATATAGTAAATATGGCAAAATGTTAATTGCTGAATTTGTGCGAATAGAGTTCTTTGCACTACTGCAGCTTCTTGGTAAGTTTGAAATAATCTCAAGTTAATAAGTTTTAAAAAATGTAAGAAAATCACAAACAAAAATAAAATAGGACCATGGTTTTGAAGAGGGGTGAGTAAAAGAAAGAGGGGCAATGAAGTCTGAGATATGGCAAATGTGTTACTAAAATATGGAACAGAGAATCTAAACTGGAATAACAGTTTATATGAAGTTAAAGGAGCTTCCCAGGTAGTGCTGCGGTAAAGAATCTGCCTGCCAATGCAGGAGACACAAGAGACACCGGTTCCATCCCCGGGTCAGGAAGATCCTCTGGAGAAGGAAACGGCAAACCACTCCTGTACTCTTGCCTGGGAAATCCCATAGACAGAGGAACCTGGTGGGCCACAGTCCAGGGGGCTGCAAAGAGTCAGACACAACCAAGCACACACACACAAACGAAGTTAAAGAACATGCAGTGCAGGTATCAGAGGAGGAGGAAAGGAATTGTGAGTATACGAGAGGCAGGAGAAATAGTCTAACCTGAAGAAGTTAAAATGCTGGGAAGACAAAACATAGGCTTAAAAATTATAAGGCAAAGTGATCAAATGCTCAAACAAAGAAGAAAGAAAACTTCCATTTCAGGTCAGAGAAAGTTAATATAATGGGTTATATTACTTTTGAATCTCTTTTCTACATTGCTAACCATCCTAGCCTCATATCTTGGTTGGAATAACAAACTTAAAGAATTGTTTATACAAAAAAAAAAAAAAACAAAAACAAAGAGGAAGAAAGAAAGAAAACTCCAATTCATCATGCATGAATGGAGGGCTAAATCTGAGACAGGGATAGGCAGAGAAGGAAAAAACCTCCTGGAGCAGGTGATAAAAATGTGTCCTTTCCTAGGTGTTTACATGGAACTGGCTTGGTCTTGAATATTTAGTCAGACAAATGCTGCTGCTGCTAAGTCGCTTCAGTCATTTCTGACTCTGTGCAACCCCATAGATGGCAGCCCACTAGGCTCCTCTGTCCCTGGGATTCTCCAGGCAAGAATACTGGAGTGGGTTGCCATTTCCTTATGATTAATAAAAGTAAAGACAGCATGATCATTTTCCTAGAGAACCCAAACTGGAAAATTATTAGAACCAAAGATGAAAGGATTTAGAAGGTAGTTGTTGTTCAGTTGCCCAGTCTTGTCTGATTCTTTGTGACCCCATGGATTGCAGCTTGCCTCCCTGTCCCTTAGCATCTCCCAGAGTTTGTCCGAGTTCGTGTTCATTGCATTGATGATGCTGTCCCCCATCTCATCCTCTGACACCCTCTTCTTCTTCCGCCCTCAATCTTTTCCAGCGTCAGGGCCTTTTCCAGTGAGCCGTCTGTTCTCATCAAGATGACCAAAATACTGGGGCTTCAGCGTCAGTATCAGTCCTTCCAGTCAATATTCAGGGCTGATCTCCCTTAAGACTAACAGGTTTGATCTCCTTGCTGTCCAAGGGACTTTCAGGAGTCTTCTCAAGCAACACAGTTCCAAGGCATCAAGCTTTTGGCGTTCTGCCTTCTTTACAATACAGCTCTCACAACAATACATGACCACTTGACTATATAGATCTTTGTCGGCAGAGTAATGTCTCTGCTTTTCAATACACTGTCTAGGTTTGTTATCTCTTTCCTGCCAAGAAGCAATTGTCTTCTGATTTCATAGCTGCAGTCACCATTTGCAGTGATTTTGGAGCCCCAAAGGGGAAATCTGTCACTACTTCCACCTTTCCCCTTCTCTTTGCCTTGCAGTAATAGGGCCGGATGCCATGATCTTAGTTTTTTTAGTCTTTAGTCTTAAGCCAGCTTCTTCACTCTCCTCCTTCACCCTCCTTAAGAGACTCTTTAGTTTCTCTTCATTTTCTGCCATTAGAGTGGTATCATTTATATATCTGAGGTTGTTGATATTTCTCCTGCCTATCTTGATTCCGGCTTATAACTTATCCAGCCCGGCATTTCTCATCATGTGCTCACCCTGTTAAACAAACAATGTGACAGCAGACAGCCCTGACATACTGCTTTCTTGATCTTGAACCAATCAGTTGTTCCATACAGGTTTGTAGCTGTTGCTTCTTGACCTGCATACAAGTTTCTCAGGAGACAGGTAAGATGGTTTAGTATTCCATCTCTCTAAGAGCTTTCCACAGTTTGCCATGATCCACATAGTCAAAGGCTTTAGTGTAGATGATGAAACAGAGATAGATGTTTTTCTGAAATTCTCTTGCTTTCTCTATAGTCCAGCGAATGTTGGCAATTTGATTTCTAGTTCCTCTTCCTTTTCTAAACTTAGCTTGGACATCTGGAAGTTCTTGGTTCACATAATGCTGAAGCCTAGCTTGTAAGATTTTAAGCATGACCTTACTAGGATGGGAGATGAGTGCAATTTAGAAGGTACCAGGGTATAAAACAGGAACAAAACAACACAAGAACACAATATCAAGAAGGGGATAACTGCTCTATCAGTTAAATATATTAATAAGCTGTAGTATTGGTGTTAGAATAGGCAAGTAGTATAATAGAAGAGACTGGCCACCAAAAACCCCATAGATACGCAAATTCAGTTGATGATAGAGGTGGCCTTTTTATTTTTTGTGGTGGCATTTTATAATCAGTAGGGAAAGGATGGCCAATTCAATATATGGTGCTGGGACAACTGTATACTCGGGGGAAAAGATGAGTTACTTTTATAACTCATGTGATTCACAAAAATGCATTTCAGATGATTCAAGACTTAAGTCAAAACAAAAACTAAATCAAATTAAAATATAAATGCAGTAATACAATATAAAAGAATATGTGTATCTGTACCATATTTATGAAAATCTTCTAAAGGAGATACAAAAAGTGAATGCCATAATGAAAAAGACCGTTAAATTTGACTACATGAAAATTTAAAACTTATGTTCAGCAAAAGGATCACCAAAAAACTGAAAAGACAATTGATGGCCTGGGGAAAACATCTGCAACATACATAACCGTCTAAAGCATTAGTATCTAGAATATATAAAGAACTTCCAAAAAGCAATAAAAAAGATAAAAAGCCCAAAAGAAAAACTGACAGTAAATATAGTTAGGCTGAGAAGAGGACATGTGAAAGACTTGTGAACGTAAGATGCTTAATCTTAGCAGTAATCAGAAAATGCAAGATAAAGCAATAAAAAAGTATCACTTTTCACTTGTAAGATGCACATTTTTAAAAGACTGGCAATAGCAAGTTTGCTCAAGAGTATGGGAAAACAGCTAATGTTAAACAACTGCTAGAAGGACCAACTGTTACCTCCTTTCAGGAAGGTAACATATAGCATCAATACAAACTTAAGATGTACATATCCTTTGAAATAGCAACTCCTCTTCTTTATCATGCCTGGAAAAATAATCAAATATGAGCACAAAAAATTATGTAAAATGATATTCACCAGCACTGATCATTAGAGTGAAAAAAATGAAACAACCTAAATGCCTATTAAGTAGGGAATGGGCAGATAAAATTCATGATATGGAAGATAATATAACACTTAAGAGAGGTGGTCTTACAGTGATAGAAAAATTTCTAAGACATATTGTTAACTGAGTTGAGATTCTAAAAGTGAAAACATTTAGAATGGGGATCACTAATGTACTGCTATGGAGAGATCAACAGGATAGAATGCTGTTCACTGAAAAGGCAAGAAGAAAGACAAACCATTAACAATGAACATTCCCAGCATAAGACTAAAGATTTAAAACACCACAGTCCAACTGAAAGAAACCAGACCTCTAGTTGGCTGTGATGCACAGACTTGCTTAGAGCAGGAAAAAAAAAAAAAAAAATCAAATTCCTATGAATTTTCCTAGGCATTGGAAGGTGATTAATGTACTACTATTTAAAAGACATCCAGCATCTACCAGGCAATGAAAGCCACTTTAATGATTCATTTAATTCTGACAACGCCAGGGTAAGGATTATGGGTTCCATTATACAGATAAAGAAAGCGAGGCTCAAAAGTTAGGTATCGTTCTCCTAACTTTAAAAGGTCATTTAACTAATAACTGCTATTTGAAGTGAGGTCTGGAAAACACCATCAGTCTGTAAGAACAGTGGGTGAAAGCGTGAGAAACTGCTAGCAATATAGAGTCATGCTCTTTGCCAAATCTTAGAATAACATCTGGCCTTGAAAAAAGGATACAGAATTTTAAAAAATTGTATTTCTTTTTCTTTAAAAGAATGTTTCTAAAAAAAAAAAAAAAACCAAACATTTATGCTACATTTAAAATCATACATAAGGATGTAGTACTTTTTGTATCTATTGATGGTGAAACTAGGTTCCTTTTCATGTCAAATGCCATGAATTTTCAACCTTTCTTCCTTGGGTGGCTTTACTATGTTATCTTCAGAGATTAAAATTACATGATAGTTCAAAGAAACATGTACTGAGTACCGACTGTATATCTAGGTGCTCAAAAACAAGTAACACAAGATACTCCCTCAAAACCTGAGGAATGACTTTTGGAAACCACTTGGGAGCTTCACTCAGGAGGCATGAAGCAATCCAGTACTTAGGACACGATTATGTTTATTTGTGGCACCCTACAAAAGCTGAAGTTCTACTTTCCGGAACTGAATCAGGTATGAATTTTAACATATTATACAGAGGTGTATACAGTCCAATCACTCAAATCAAATACTGTTTTTACTGCCTGTTAACTTGGATTTTAATATTTTATAGCAAAAAACCTAGGATATTAAGTATAAGCCTTTATAAAATCATTTCAATTTATTTTTATTATATAAATGTCCTTGGAATTCTTCACCTTATAATTTAATGTTTTTCCTTGATGACTTAAGGTATTTAATATGCTTTTTTGGTCCAAGAATGAAAACACAGCAGTAACCTTGATACTAACACTAAACACAGAGTGTGTTACATTTGAGTTTCAGGAACACTCAGCATGGCAGAAATGTTGGGAATCTGGAGCAACTTAAGAGGTTAAAACACTAAAGTTGGCTTAGGAGGCTTTAGTAATATTAGGAGATGAGATGATGCAAGCAATTTTATCTCTGGAAAAATCAATCTAATGTTAATGAAAAAATTTCCATGACAACCTGATACAGAGGCAAAGATGCAGAATAAAAAGATAAAAGATGCTTTTAGTTCTAACTATGGGTATTGTTTGAAGACTTTATTGAAGCTTTCTGTTTCTAAACTTCAATTGGGATATGTTTTAATATCTTTATTTTTATAGTTTTCAAGAAGGATACTGATGACCCAGATTAACCTGTAAACTAATAAACTAGTCTCTATTGACCTAGAGAGTCAAAGTTACTGGAATAAGTTATGTAACTTTTAGGAGCCTTTATTAATTCTAGTTCATAGTTGAGCAGTAATACTATTTATTGATCCATTTTTTTTTGTCAGAAAGATATTCAGATTTGAATTAGAAAGCAGATGTTGACATCTAAGCCGTCAATTAAACACAGCAGGCAACAATAAAACATACCTATGAACCTTTACAATAAAAACAGAGACAAATAAAAGGAATTTACCTAGTTTATAAAAAAGTAATCATGAAAGCTTCAAGGAAATTTCAAATTTAAATTACCAGGTCATTTCTTACTAGTAATAAACAATTAACAAATAAATCCAAAGATGCGACTGCAATGATAATTCTAATGTTTTAGGCATGAACACCTCAAAAGACAACTGTAGCAGTAATTAGTATATTTTAAGTGTGAACACTTCAATAGACAATATCTTTTCTTTTTTTTCTGCTACATTGCATGGCTGATAGGATCTTAGTTCCCTGACCAGGGATCAAACCTGGGTCATGGCTGTGAAAGCGCTGAGTCCTAACTACTGACCACAAGGAACTCTCCACCACCCCAATTTTTTTCCAACAGACACTGTCATTTTTGGGGAAAAAAAAAAAAGCCAGGATATTGTAATACAAGTACTTTGATTTAACAGTATTATAAAATTAGTATTGAATGATAGATAAAATCCTATACTATTTCATATTTTCAATCTTGTTTTTTATCAGACATCACAACAGCTCATGACTATATAAATTCTATTTTTCTAGAAAAAAATTTGGAAGCCTCAATCTACTTCATATATATATGACCACACATATAAGTATATAAATAAACACACATACACATAAAATGCCAGAAAGCCACTGGGAAATTTCATATTACCAACTCTTCATTAATCTCACAAAATACAAAGACTTGTCATTAACAATTAAAAGTGAAATTATACATTGTCAAAATGCATGTTGTGAGATGTTACTGCTTTTAATCCTTTTCATTTGTTCAGCTATAGATGTGTGAGAGTACTTAGGACAAATTGAACCAGTAATTCAGATAATGAGAATTTTACAATACTTTTATCCCTTTCTTTCACTGGACTTTTTAATACTTCAGAATTATAGAAAATCTTTGTTGAAAAGAGTCTTTTTCTGTTTTATGATTGGCTTATGGTTATTCATTCATTTGTACAAAAGTATATGAACTGGGTATAAAATCAAATGAAATCAAATCCTTCATTAGGGCCTGCTATACACCAGACATAGTTCTAGGTATTAGGGATACTACAACTGGGAGGCTTATGCTGTAGAGGTTAAGACCACAAATCAATAAACGAATATATAAATAAGTAACTACCAGCCATGTGAGGTGGTATGAAAGAAATAAAGAAACGTCTAAGACAGAACAAGGGTAAGGAGTGGGAAAGGTCTCCTTTAGAGGGATCCCTGAAGAAGTCCTCTCTGAGGAGATGAAATTTAAGTGAGACCTGAAAGATGAGAGAGAAACTGGACATGAGAAGGGAATAGGGGAAATAGTTTTCCAGGTAACAGAAACAGCATGTGCAAAACTCCAGAGGTGGACGAGTTGGGTGTGTTCCAGAAACTGAAAGAAGATCAGTGGTGGTGGACTGTAATGAGTGGAGTGGGGAGTAGAATGAGATGAGGCTGGAGAAATAAGCAGGGAGGGAATCATGTAGGGCCTTATTTTTCATAATCATGTTGTGAATTTTATTTTAATTGCAATGGGAAGTTGTCAAGAATATAAGCATAGGAGTAATATGACTTTAATTGCACTTTAAGAAGGTATCTCTTTTTTGCTGTGTTAAGAATGGTTTGGAAGAAGCAATGGCTAGAAGTCTTTGTGACAAAGGCTGACAGCCTGATAAAATTTTGGATGCTTGTTCATAACTGCCTCTTAAAACTACTTCTTTGTATTAAGCTGTGACTAATAACAACAGGTGTGGGTTTCTCAGGTTGTTCAGGGGTGAAGACTCCACCTACAATGCAGGAGATGCAGGTTTAACCTGGGTTGGGAAGATTCTCTGAAGAAAGAAATGGCAACCCACTCTAGTATTCTTGCCTGGGAAATCTCATGGACAGAGAAGCCTGGTGGGCTACAGTTGACAGGGTAGCACATGACTTAGTGACTGAATAGCAACAACAATAATAACAGGTTTAACTATGATTCCCTTTAATGGACCACAACTTTGTCGTGGCAAAGGAGCTTGCATAAATCAATGAAGCTATGAGCCATGCCACGCAGGTCCATCCAACGGCCAGGGTCATAGTGGAGAGTTCTGAAAAATCATGGTATACTGGAGGAGGAAATGGCAATCCACTTCAGTATTCTTGCCTTGAGAACCCCATGAACAGTATAAAAAGGCAAAAACATGACATGGGAAGATGGGTCCCCCCAGGTTAGAAGGTGTCCAATATGCTACTGGAGAAGAGTGGAGAGCAGTTACTAATAGCTCCAGAAAGAATGAAGCATCTGTGCCAAAGTGGAAACAATGCTTAGCTATGTATGTGTCCAGTGGTGAAAGTAAAGTCTGATGCTGTAAAGAACAATACTGCATAGGAGCCTGGAATATTAGGTCCATGAATCAAGGTAAACTGGAAGTGGTCAAAACCCCCCAAATCAATGATCTTTTAAAACATAAGAATCAGAAGACAAAGTATGGGGGACACTTTATGGCAAATAGAAGGGAAAAAGTGGAAATAGTGATAGATTTTATTTTCTTGGGCTTCAAAATCACCGTGGACCGTGACTGCTGCTGCTGCTGCTAAGTCACTTCAGTTGTGTTCGACTCTGTGCGACCCCATAGACGGCAGCCCACCAGGCTCCCCCGTCCCTGGGATTCTCCCAGCAAGAACACTGGAGTGGGTTGCCATTTCCTTCTCCAATGTGTGAAAGTGAAAAGTGGAAGTGAACTCGCTCAGTCATGTCCGACCCTTAGCGACCCCATGGACTGCAGCCTACCAGGCTCCTCCATCCATGGGATTTTCTAGGCAAGAGTACTGGAGTGACCGTGACTGCAGCCATGCAATTAAAAGACACTTGCTTCTGGGAAGAAAAGCTATGACAAAACTAGACTAGTGTATTAAAAAGCAGAGACATCACTTTGCCAACAAAGGTCCATAAGGTCAAAACTATGGATTTTCCAGTAGTCATGTACGGATGGGAGAGTTGTACCAGAAGGAAGGTTGAGTGCCGAAGGTTGAGTGCCGAAGAATTCATGCTTTTGAACTGTCAAGACTTTTAAGAGTCTCCTGGACGGCAAGGAGTTCTAACCTGTCACTCCTAAAGGAAGTCAACTCTACTCATTGGAAGGACTGATGCTGAAGCTCCAATACTTTGGCCACCTGATGTGAACAGCTGACTCACTGGAAAGGACCCTGATGCAGGGAAAGACTGAAGGCAAAGGAGAAGGGGGCAGCAGAGGATGAGGTGGTTAGATATCATCACCGACTCAATGGCCATAAATCTGACCAAACTCTGGGAGATAGTGGGGGACAGGGAAACCTGACACGATGCAATCCATGGGGGTCACAAAGAGTTGGATACGTTTAGCAAATGAACAACAGTTATGAATGGAGAAATGGGTCATGTTGGAGATTTCAATAGCGTAGGAAGTGTACACTGGGCATGGTCACACAGGTATCTTAGACTTTGGAAAAGCATATTTCATAGTATTCAAAGAGAGATAAATGCACATTTTTAGCATCTGTTATAAGGAATGCAAAGAAGGTTCTGAAATTAAAAAATAAAAGGACACTCTGACCATGACCATGTATCTAGCCTAAGCAGAAAGCTGAAGGAACCAATGTTATCTAGAGGCTCAAGGAAAGTTGCTCAAGCCTTTCCATGTGGCTTAGGTATAAAGAAGTAATATTTCAAAAGCAGAATAAAAGTCATATAAACCTAAGATTCAGCCTTTAAGACCTTATGTGATTGACTTCTGAATACTTCCCTGACTGCATTTTGTACCACTCTCTTCTTTGTAAGTGCCTCTAATTGTGTCCTTCTTCCAGTTCCCTGACTGTGTATATGAGCCCAAACTTATTCTTTGGGTTTTAGTAGTTGCTGTTCCATCTTCTCAACTCTTCTAATACTTGAGTTAAACTATCACTTCAAAATGCCATCTTGTTTATTTTAATCACAGCCCACATTCTTAACTAAAATAACCTGTTTCTACGTATACTGTCTTTCTCTAATCAATTGCATTTAGCAATAGAACGAGGCCTTTGTCTACCCTTTCATGACATGATCCTCAGTGCTTAACACAACTTCTGGCACATTATAGGTTTTTAGTAAATATTTACTGAGTGGAAAGGAGGAAGAAAAGTAGAAGGAAAAGAAGGGAAAAATGAAAAGGCATCAGAGAGCAACATAAAAATTTTTATCAAGTTCGGAATGAATTGAGCTTTAGAAAAATCCTAAAAATACAAAAGGAACTTTTAAAGTTTTGATTGGAACAAGAAGAGGATTAAGAGAAAATCTTTTACTTTGATAAAGACTAAAATAATAAAATAAATTAAAAGAGAATTAAATTTCAATTTTGTTTTCATCAAAGAGAACAAATCTTATGTCAAAATGAAAAACTAATTTAATTAAGATAAATCAGAGAGGACTCTGGCTTGTAGCCAAGATGGAACACCAGGGGTCATATTTGCCCTCGTGCCTGAAATAATAACAAAAACCAGATAAAATATATGAAGGAAGGGTTTTTAAGACATTAGATATCAGTCAATCAAGGACAGTGACTTTTCAGAAATAGGAAGCAAAAGAAATGAGCCCTAAAACTGTCCTAGCTTATTGCCTTGGGTGAGTTTCTAATCTATGTGCAAAGATGGTGAACCCAGTTGGAGCCCAGAAGACTAAGTTGAGGAGATGTAGCCAAAGGGTCAGTGACAATCAAGGCAGTAAGAATCTACAGGGCAGAATGCCAGAGAAGGAAGAGCTGCAGAGAGAGAAATGAAGAAATCTGGGGAGAAATCCCTTTACGTATCCATCAGAGTACTAATCAGTGCATGCATATGAGGAAAATAACAGAGGCTGAGGAAAGAAGCCTGGCTTGGAAAGTTCTCCATGACAGGCTTCAACAGTATGTGAACTGTGAATTTCCACATGTTCAAGCTGAATTTAGAAAAGGCTGAGGGAAGTGAAAGTCACTCAGTTGTGTCTGACTCTTTGTGACCCCATGGCCTATACAGTCCATGGAATTCTCTAGGCTAGAATACTGGAGTGGGTAGCCTTTCCCTTTTCCAGGGGATCTTCCCAACCCAGGGATCAAACCAGGTCTCCTGCATTGCAGGTGGATTCCTTACTAGCTGAGCCACAAGGGGAGCCCAAGAATAATGCAGTAGGTAGCCCATCCTTTCTCCAGCGATCTTCCCAACCCAGGAATCAAACCTGGGTCTCCTGCATTGCAGGCAGATTCTTTAGCAACTGAGCTATCAGGGAAGAGGAACCAGAGGTCAAATTGCCAGCATCCACTGGATCATCAAAAAAGCAAGAAAGTTCCAGAAAAACATCTATTTCTGCTTTATTGACTATGCCAAAGCCTTTAATTGTGTGGATTACAAAAAATTGGAAAATTCTTAAATAGATGGGAATACCATTCCACCTTAACTGCCTTCTGAGAAATCTGTATGCAGGTCAAGAAGCAACAGTTAGAACCAGACATGTAACAGCAGACTGGTTCCAAATTGGGAAAGAGGTACGTCAAATCTGTATATTGTCACCCTGCTTATTTAACTTCTATGCAGAGTACATCATGCAAAATGCCAGGCTGGACGAAGCACAAGCTGGAATCAAGATTGCTGGGAGAAATATCAATAACCTCAGATATGAAGATGACACCACTCTTATGGCAGAAAGCGAAGAAGAATTAAAGAGCTTCTTGATGAAAGTCAAACAAGAGAGCGAAAAAATTAGCTTAAAACTCAACATTCCGAAAACTAAGATTGTGGCATCTGGTCCCATCACTTCATGGCAAATAGATGGAGAAACAATGGACAGTGAGAGACTTTGTTTTTTTGGGCTCCAAAATCACTGCAGATGGTGACTGCAGCCATGAAATTAAAAGACGTTTGCTCCTTGGAAGAAAAGCTATGACCAACCCAGACAGGGTATTAAAAAGCAGAGACATCACTTTGCTGACAAAAGTCCATCTAGTCAAAGCTATGGTTTTTCCATTAGTCATGTATGGATGTGAGAGCTGGACCATAAAGAAAACTGAGCTCCAAAGGATTGATGCTTTTGAACTGTGGTGATGGAGAAGACTCTTGAGAGTCCCTTGCACTGCAAGGAGATCCAACCAGTCCATCCTAAAGGAAATCAGTCCTGAATATTCATTGGAAGTACTGATGCTGAAGCTGAAGCTCCAATACTTTGGCTACCTGATGTGAAGAACTGACTCATTGGAAGAGACCCTGAAAAATTGAAAGATTGAAGTCGGGAGAAAGGGACAACAGAGGTTGAGATGGTTGGATGGCATCATCGACTCAATGGACATGAGTTTGAGCAAGCTCTGGGAGTTGGTGAAGGACAGGAAAGAGTCGGGCATGACTGAACCACTGAAATGACTGAACTGAACTAAGGAAAGAATCCCCTGAAAGGAGAGAGAGAATAGCACTTGGAATTCACACTGGGCTAGGAACTAGAATACTTCATAATTCATGAGATATAGAGTACATACTCAGCAGTGTCTTACTCAGTAATGGGGAATATGTAGACTTAAACACTGTTCTGGTATCACCTACTGAGTTTCAAAAGCTAGATTTGAAAGGATCAAACTGCTGTTTCCAAGTAGCTTAACTGCATTCCAGAGCAAAGCCGAAGAATATTTAAAAGCATTCATAAATAACCAGGACCCCACAAGGAAAAATTCACAGTGTCTAACATGAATCTTGAGAGTCCCTTGGACTGCAAGGAGATCCAACCAGTCCATTCTAGAGGAAATCAATCCTGGGTGTTCACTGGAAGGACTGATGCTAAAGGTGAAACTCTAATACTTTGGCCACATCATGCGACGAGTTGACTCACTGGAAAAGGCTCTGATGCTGGGAGGGATTGGGACCAGGAGGAGATGAGGACAACAGAGAATGAGATGGCTGGATGGCATCACCGACTCGATGGACATGAGTTTGAGTGAACTCCGGGAGTTGGTGATGGACAGGGAGGCCTGGCGTGCTGTGATTCATGCGGTCGCAAAGAGTTGGACACAACTGAGCGACTGAACTGAACTGAACATGAAATAAAAATAATCAGACATGGAATAAAGCAGGAAAATAAAACACATAGTGAGGAATAAATTCAATTACTCTTTAATGAAATTCCAGGGAAATATGCTGAGTGAAAAAGTCAATCCCCAAAGGTCATAATCTATATGATTTCATTTATTTAACAGTTTTGAAGTGACAAAATTTTAGAAATGGAGACAAGATTAGTTGTTGTAGGAATTAGGAATGTAAGGTGGGCACAAGACAGAAGTGGTATGGTTATAAAAGGGCATGTGAGGGATTCTTGTGGTTATGGAACTACCTTGGCCATAGTGGTAGACATACAAACTTACACATGGGATATAATTCTATAGAACTAAACACATATACATGCACATGAATGAATACAAGTAAAATCAGGGAAATCTGAATAAAATCAATGCTTTGTATCAGTATATGTTGGTTATGATATTACACTGGTTCTACAAAATTTTACTATTGGGGGAAAATGGGTAAAGTGTACATGAGATTTCTCTGTATTATTTCTTACACTTGCAATGTGAACCTACAATTAAATGAATAAAAATTTCAATTAAAAAATCAATCAATTGAAACTGATCCAGACCAATAGATTTTATTTATTTATAATGTTTTTTATTTATTGAAGGATAATTGCTTTACAGAATTTTGCTGTTTTCTGTCAAACCTCAACATGAATGAGGCATAGGTATCCATATATCCCCTCCCTTTTGAACCTCCCTCCCATCTCCCTCCCCATCCCACCCCTCTAGATTGATACAGAGCCCCTGTTGAGTTTCCTGAGCCATATAGCAAATCCCCGTTGGCTATCTATTTTACATATGGTAATGTAAGTTTCCATGTTACTCTTTCCATACATCTCACCCTCTCCTCTCCTCTCCCCATGTCTGTAAGTCTATTCTCTATGTCTGTTTCTCCACTGCTGTCCTGTAAATAAATTCTTCAGTACCAGACTGATCGATTTAAGAATCAGTAGATAAGAATATTGACACAGTTATTGTAATTGTATTCCATATGTTCAAAAATATAAAGAGATATTCAAGATAGAAAAAAAAAGACCTGAATTGAACTTCTAGAGACAAAAACTATGATGTGAAAAATACACTGCATACAATTAATAGCAGGTTAGACACAGCAGAAAAGATTAGTAAACTTGAAGATATAATGATAGAAATGATCCAAAATGAAATGGAGAAAGTAAAGACTGAAAAAAAAAAGCACAGTGTCATTGATCTGTGGGATGATTCAAGTGTAATTCAAGTGTACCTGGAACCCATAAGGAGAGAAGAAGGAACAACAACAAAACTTGAAGATACGATAGCTAAAATTTTCTTGGATTTGATGAAAATTATAAGCCCAGAAATCCAAGAAACACAATGAATCTCAAACACAAAAAGTACGAAGTAAACTACCTTGAAGCACATTATAATCAAATTGTTTAAAATCAGACATAAAAAAAGTCTGAAAAGCAGCTGAAGAGTGGAGGGGAATGTGTTATGTACAAAAGAACAAAGTTAAGGATAATAGCAAATTTCTCACTGAAAACAATGCATGTGAGAAGACTGTAAGCTCTCATCTTTGAAATACTAAAAAGTTCCCCTAAACCTGTCAACCTAGAATTCTAAATTCAGCAAAAATATTTTTCAAAAATGTAGGTGATATAAAGACTTTTTCAGATATAGTAAGTTGAAAGAATTTAAGTAATGATTAAAACAAAAAGGCCTTCAGGAAAATGAAGGCCTTCAGGAAGATGCAAAATAACACCACACTGAACTCTGGATCTAAGACAAAGGGAATGCAGAGCACCAGAGATAGTAATTATGGCTAAACATATAAAACGTTTTTCTTGTGTTCAAATTTCTTTAAAGGTAGTTAACAATTAAAAACATGTATTGTGAGGTTTATAGCACACATAAAGGGAACACAAAAAGCAAAGGGGAAAAGAAGAAAGATCAAATGGACAAATCACAAAATTATACGCTTAACCTTAATCAAATCAATAACCATATTAAACATAAATGGTCTAAATACCCCAATTAAAAGGAAGAGGTTATCAGACTTCATTAAAAAACAGCAAAGCTGCCTAAAAAATCATTTAAAATATAATGGCAAAATGATAAAGATAAATTCTACTAACACTAATTCAAAGGAAAGACAGAACAGGCATTTGTTATAGGCCAAACTGAAAGAAACCCAAATATCCATCACAGGTGAACAGACAGATAACCTGATTGTGGTACATCCATATAGTGGAATACAACTCTGAACAAAACAAAATTATTGACTCATGTAACACCAAGAATAAATCCCAATGTTATCATCTTGAGTGAAAAGAGTCTAAGGAAAAAAGAGTATATACTGCATTATCCCATTCGTATAAAATTATAGAAAATATAAACTAATCTATAATGACAGAAAACAAGATTAGTGATTGCTTGGGGACATCGAGGAGATGAGAAAAAGGAGGTAGAGATTAGAAAGGAATATAAGAAACCTTCTGGTGGACATGGGTATGTTAATTATCTTAATTGTGGAGATGGTTTCACATATGTTAAAACATCAAACTGTACTCTTTAATATGTGTTATTTATTGTTATGTCAACTATATCATTATAAAACCATTAATAACTGTAGCAGGTGTGATCAATGAATGCTAAAAGCAATAATGAAGATATAGAAGAAACAAGATTATTTGCATAGTATAAAATATTTCCTTTCAAATATTTATTAATTGTAAAGGAGGAAAATAGCAACTTTAAAGTGGAGAAACCCGATAGACACCCACTAAATCAAGTTATCAAGGGGAATATCATCAGTAGTAAGACATATCAACATCATGTACCACCAGGTATAATGCACTGAGAAGAGAAAATCACTTCCAAATATCTGACCCCTAAATTCATAATCTCAACTTAATTAGATAAAACATCAGATAAACTCAAGCTGAAGGACATTAAGCAAAATGCCTGACTACTCAAAGTGTCAAGGTCATGAAGGGTATGGACAGATTAAGGAACTCTAACAGATTGGAAGAGACTAGACTAAGAGGACATGAAAATAAGTGTAATGTGGGATCCTGGACCGCATCTTGAAAAGAAAAAGAGTACTAATGGAAAAACTGGTGAAATCACAATAAAATATATAGTTTAATTAATAATATTGCATCAATATTAATTTCTTAGTTTTGATAACTGTATTATACTTATGTAAGATGTTAACATTATGGGAGACTAGGTAAAACCTACATGGAAATGCTCTGTACTATTTTTATAACCCTGTTAGTCTATTTCAAAACAAAAAAATTAAAAATAAAAATCAATCATAGGTTCAAGCAGATGAAGAAAATAGTAGCAGAACTCTTACCTGCTTTGACCGATCTCTCTTTGGCATCATGACCTACATGACTGCCTGAAAGAGAAGAATGTGCGAGTATGGAAACGAAATGACTGGATGGATGATGGCAGTCTTTGAAGAACTACAGAATCTGGAAGAGACGATGAGAGACTAGATAATGAAACTTTCTAATTTTTTTGAAAAGAAAAAGAATGTAGAGATCTCAAACTGTAAGCTGGTCAGGCTTTAAATTGTGCTTTTTAAGCCCTGCACAATTTCTAGAAAGAATTAGTGAACATTTAGTTTTATACATGGTTAGAAAGGAAAACAGGGATGAATATGAATTAGGTCAGTTTCACCAAGAACAAGTCATGTTAGGCTAACCTCAATCATTTCTTGAAAGCATTGCTTGCTTGGCAGATCTGAAAAATACTATAAACCTAGTAAATTTGATTTTAAGAAGGTATTTGGCAGAGTCATTAGAAAGCTTATGGGCCAAACGGTATAAAATAAGAGCTAGATGACATTTCAAAAGTAATATATATTTATTATTGATAGAATGACTACAGATTTTATGACTCAATGTCCAAGATCAATCCCCTATTAGAATTCTCTACTGGCAGATCAAAAGGCTTTTTCTCTGCAGTCCTACACAAATACACATTTTCCATTAATTAGGATGAGGAAACACTTAGATGGAAGGATGGCTGATGGTTGCAGAACAGAATTAGGATCCTAATATCCTTAAAGGAATTAAAAAAATCAGATCAGGTATTGATGAACCTATTTACAGGGAAGGAATGGAGACGCAGATGTATGGAACGGACTATGGACACAGTGGGGAAAGCAGAGAATGGGATGAATGGAGAAAGTAGCATTGACATATATACATATACACAACCATGTGTAAAATAGATAGCTGGTGATAAGTTGCTGTATAACTCAGGGAACCCAATCTGGTGCTCTGTGATAACCTAAAGGGGTAGAATGAGGGAAAGGGAGGGAGGCTCAAGATGAAGAGGATATATGCATAATTATGGCTGATTTGCGTTGTACGGCAGAAACCAATACAGCATTAACCAACACAGCATTGTAAAGCAATTTTCCTCCAATTAAAAAAATTTAAAAAATAAGATCAAATAGAAGATGGAGGAGATATATAGTATATGATATAAAAAACTTTTTCCTTTGGTTAACTACAAGTTTAGTAAGTTTTGCTGGACAATATAGATGGTATTGGACCAATGGGATCATACTTATCAGAGAATAATATTCAGCCTATATTAGAATGGGGAATTTTGACAAACTATAAACGTTGCCATATTTCATTCATCAAATTTCTTTCATAGAAAAATGAGAATAAGGAAATTCTATCATACGAATCTTTCTTAAAAAATCATCCTGTACAAATAGAATGAGAGCCAGGATTTCATTTTAACCAGGTTCTGATTGCCTTGGTGAATATGGGGAGAACAAACTCTATGTTAGTGTTACAGACCAGCCTCTTTATTCATGTACCATGGCTAAGGCTGGGTGAAAATATTTATACATGCTAATTTGGCACAGCACCAGGATGGCAGTAGCATTAGAGCTGGAGAAAATAAATAGGAGTAGACAAATACTTATTAAGTTCTGGTAACAGATGCTGAGCAGTAATTTTCCTATTGTGTCTGAGGTGCTAACCTTACTTTAATGAAAGCCAGCTCCACTTTCATTTTATATAAAAGGATTCCATCTGAGATTCCATTAGATAAAAGCTTCTTATATTTACAAATAAAGCAACAGCTCCCAAATCAATGGTCTTTTAAAACATAAGGATCAGAAGACAAAAGTATCAGGGTCACAGGATACACACTGATGAATTAACCAGAGAAAAATCCTAATAAAACCAAATATAACCCAGTAGGCCATGTAATTTGGCAAACTTTGTTAAACAGTTTGTCTCAATATCAATCCTTTTCCATTTCATACATTTTTATCTTATAGAGAGATACTGAGGACCTGAACTGGGATTTTGAGAGTGAGAATAAAGGAGAAATACAGTTGAGTGGATCTGAAATAAGCAAATCTTAGTTATTACACTGATGTGTGGGGTCTGAGGATAATGTAAGGAGTGTAGGAAAGGGATGGCAAATGAGTTTTAATTCACATGTTATCTGATATAGCACAGATCTCAGCAGAAAAAGAGTGTACTCAAATTGGGTAATTGGTGAAAAACTTTACCTGCAAAGATGTGGGCAAGATTTAGGGGAAATGGCAAGGGATAGTATACGACTCCGGGGCTGGCATAACCAGGGGCCTGTTATCACCCCTAAGTGAGAAAAGAGCAGTTTCTGGCATTGAAGTGGGTATTGACAGAAGTTTGTCCTTCAGTGCAGCCAATCTGTGGCAACTCCTGTAAAAATAAATATCTCAGTATCAGTCTTCTCCCACTTTCTGATCTCCTGTACATGCCTCTCAGCAAACCCACCCAGAAGAGAACAAGAAAGCTCTTGATATACTCCTGAAGGTGACTGCACAAAGGGCTGGGTGAAGAGTCATAAGGATAGTAATTCTAACTGATTGACAGTGGTTGCCTACAACACATCATGTAAAAAAGGATTCTGTGATCTCATCCAACCTCATTAGGATAAATAACCACGAGAGCCACGTGACTTTTATGAGAATGGGATGAGGCAATTCAGCACGTGCTCATGATCCTATGTCTGGAATAAGCATGCAATGGAGGAATAGCACCCTGTGTATCTTATGCTTCCCAACCCTGGCCTATGAAGACTTTCACACTTCTAGTGTGTCTGAATGACAAATACCTATACTAACAAATAAAACAAAATATGTAAGAGAAATATCAGGGAGCAGGGGTGATAAATTCAGTTTAGGTTACGGTGACTTTGAGATGCCCAAAGATCATTCATGGATAAGTGAATCTGAAGTTCAGTGGGAAAGTCTAGACTAGAAATCAGAGTTTTGGAACAGTCGTTTATACATGATAGTTGAAACCATAAAAGTGGAGAGAACACAGAGAAAAGGCAGTCACGGGTAAGTATGAAATCTGGGGAATGTCACCATTTTAAGTGACGGGCACAGAAAAAATCTGCAAAAAGAAAAACAGCCAGAATAGTCAGAAGGTTACAAGCAGCACAGTGGGATATAAATTCATAGAAACCAAGGGAGTAGAATGTTCGTAGAAGAAAGTTGCCATGAATGTCAAATGTTGACGAAAAGGCACTGAAACATGGACTGAAAAATTTTCACAGCATATGACAATTAGAAGATTACTGGTGTGCTTGGTGAGAGCACTTCCAGGAATTTAATAAAAGAGGAAGCCCAGTTTCAATGGGATGAGAAGTTAATGGGCGGTAAGGATGTGAACATTGCATATATTGCTCTTCTGAATACAATGGATGAGGTGAAAAGGAGAATGAGTTGATGTAGCTAGAACAAAAATAGGATCAAATGAGAATTTTTTTTATGACCAAACAAAATTAAACTATGAGGAGAAGAAGCTAATGGAGTGAAATGGAATAAGTAAGAACGAGAGAACTACTAGAGATAGCTGGAGACTATTCTACCAGTACATCCTTAAGGGAAAATGTTTTGCCCACAGCTCTTGATACAGGTGACTAGCTATATAGCAGGCATATGGATTAGTTAATGACCTATTAAGAAAAAATGACTTGAACCAATTGGATTCTCTTTGTCAGGAGGATGAACTAAGAAATATGGAAATAATTGGTTGATAAGCAGTGGAAACTCAGATGAGAGAGTAATGATTAAAAAAAAAGAAGGAATAGCACAGAAGTAATGAGTTAGATAAAATAAAACTATGAGTAGATAATGGAAGAATTTTTCAGGTAAAGCATTAGGAAGTTAGACGTTAGAGACACAGAAGAGAACAGAGATGTATGGGAGAGGCAGAGGCTCCAAGAGAGGCCATGTCCCTCAAAAGGAGTGACACAGAGCACTGCTTTGGTATCTGATAGCTTTCCAGTTATGGCTCACTGGTATCCTACAGTAACTCATCTTTTCTCTTAATATGAATGGGTTTCTGTTCCTTGAATTCCAAATTCCAATACTAAGACAAGGACTAAAAGCAAAGGAATGGAGGAGATAGGAAAAGTCAAGTGAAAAGGGTTGCTTTGCACAGTAAGTGAAAATCCAATGCTCAGTGATCCAAAGAAAGAAAGAAAGGACATAGGTTGATGCAGGAGTTGGGAGGAAGTCCATAGTTTAAACATTTAAAAAAAAAATAGAGATTAAAATTAAATGAGTTAAGCATCCAGCTAAAGAAGTTTGAAAAGAGTCACAGAGAAAGCTCAAGGAAACTTGAAGGAAGGAAATATAGATACAGGGGCAGGTGATGCAGAGAACAACATCAACAACCTCCGTAACAGTAACAAACAAGAACAGCAAACTGAAAGCTGATTATCTGAAAAGATTACTTCAGTAAGTAATCTTGACTTTGGACAAGACAGAAAAAAGACAAAAGAGAATGTGCAAAGAAATCACAGGATGAAAAAGAGGAAATAACTACAGACACCATAAGATTTAAAAAGGACTACTATGAACAAACATATGTTACAGTATTTGAAAACAGAGACGAAGTAAATTCCCAGGAAAATATAAAATACTGTAACTGTTACAAGAAGAAATAAAGAGCCTGAATAGGTAATACAGAAATTGAAGTAATAGTCAAAGAGCACCCCTCTGAAGAAACCCCAGGACCAGAAGGCTATGCTGATAGGTTCAAACACATTTTAAGACATGTAGAACTCTTATTTCATATAGCTGTATCCAGAAAATATAAAAAGAGCAAAGGCTACCCATGTTATTTATGAAGCTAATATAATTTTAGCTAACAAGATAAAAGCACACTGCAAAAAACAGTCTAGCTGCTTGATGAATTTAGTATGGAATAAAAACAAAAATATGACCTCACATGTTTGTTAATGCAAAAATGCATTTGCTATTTGTAAAAGATTTTTACCATGCAGCAGTAAAAAGTATAAATAATATACTAGACAGTAATTAGTTAATAGTGCCTAACTGCCTTAAAGTTAGAAGCACAACCTTCTTCCAATTCAAAACTATAGTGTGAAACGAATCGCCAGTCCAGGTTCAATGCATGATACAGGATGCTTGGGGCTGGTGTACTGGGATGAACCAGAGGGATGGGATGGGGAGGGAGGTGGGAGGGGGGTTCAAGATGGGGAACACATGTACACCCGGGGCAGATTTATGTCAATGTATGGCAAAACCAATACAATAATGTAAAGTAATTAGCCTCCAATTAAAATAAATAAATTAAAATAAATAAACATGCAGACCTTAAAAAAAAAGAAAAATAGTACAAATTTAGAGTGAAAGTGATTTAGATTTATCAAAGAAATTTATAAATTTACAAATTCCAATTTAAAAAACTGAAAAGTGCCACAAAACATCCTCAAAACTAGAAAAATATTTTTATTAATTGCCTAAAAAAAAAAGAAAACATACATATGGCTAAAAAACACATGAAAAGATGGTCAACATCACTTATTATCAGAGAAATGCAAATCAAAACCACAATGAGGTACCATTTCACGCCAGTCAGAATGGCTGCTATCCAAAAGTCTACAAGCAATAAATGCTGGAGAGGGTGTGGAGAAAAGGGAACCCTCTTACACTGTTGGTGGGAATGCAAACTAGTACAGCCACTATGGAGAACAGTGTGGAGATTCCTTAAAAAGCTGGAAATAGAACTGCCATACGACCCAGCAATCCCACTGCGGGGCATACACACCGAGGAAACCAGAATTGAAAGAGACACATGTACCCCAGTGTTCATCGCAGCACTGTTTACAAAAGCCAGGACATGGAAGCAACCTAGATGTCCATCAGCAGATGAATCGATAAGAAAACTGTGGTACATATACACAATGGAGTATTACTCAGCCATTAAAAAGAATGCATTTGAATCAGTTCTAATGAGGTGGATGAAACTGGAGCCTATTACACAGAGTGAAGTAAGCCAGAAAGAAAAATACCAATATAGTATACTAACACATATATATGGAATTTAGAAAGATGGTGACGATGACAATGCGAAACAGCAAAAGAGACACAGACGTAAAGAACAGACTGTTGGACTCTGTGGGAGAAGGTGAGGATGGGATGATTTGAGACAATAGCATTGAAACATGTATATTATAATATGTGAAATAGATCGCCAGTCCAGGTTCGATGCATGAGACAGGGCACTTAGGGCTGGTGCACTGGGATGACTCTGAGAGATGGGATGGGGAGGGAGGTTGGGGGGAGGGTCAGGATGGGGAACACATGTACACCCATGGCTGATTCATGTGAATGTATGGCAAAACCACCACAATACTGTAAAGTAATCAGCCTCCAATTAAAATAAAAATTTAAAAAATAAAAAAAAGTAAAATATAAAAAAACCCACAAAAAACAAAACTACAGTGTATCCTCAGTGGTTCTCAACAACTCCTTTTCTTACTTTCAATCTGCCAGCTTCCCCTCCTCTGCCATCTACTAATCCCTCATATGTGTCAGGTTGAACATGAACTTCAGAACATCTGCTGCATTTGTAGTTCATCTCGGAGGAGGCTGAACTTTTTCTTTTAAAGCCGGTGAACTTCTGAGACTAAGAAAATCAGATTTCCCAAATCGGGATGAAAGTGAGAAGAAATCAGAATCCTGGACAAAGAGACATCTCTGCCACTGGTGCTCCAATCTGGTACATCTGCTTAACCTGTTAGGATAACTTAGAAGCACTGGTCTAAGTTATCTAGACTCAGATAACTAAGCAGTTATCTAAGTCTAGATATGAGCAGTTTGTTGTTTTGACTGCTAGGGGTGCACAATCTTTTTCATGGCTTCAGCATCTACTCCCTGTTAATCTGTGAAGAGGACATAAGGGCTAGTAATGCCTTTCTTATTAGGGAGATGTAAATCACAGACCACGTTGCTTTTCTATTTTGTTATTTTAACTGGTTAGGGGAAGAAAAAGTTTGGGTACTGTACTTTCCTTAATTTCAGATTTTTGACTATGGAGGTGATTTCTTTTTTTCAAAACCTTTTTATTTTGCATTGTGGTATAGCCAATTAGCAATGTTGTGATAGTTTCACGTTAACAGTGAAGGGACTCATTCATACATATACATATATCCACTCTCCCCCAAACTCCCTGGAGGTTATTTATTTCTTTATGTTAGTATCATACGAATTGAAGAGGAGATTCTAAAAACTATGGAAAACAGATTAGGTGGACATACTTTTAAAAAGATTACATAGGAATATTCTTCACAGACTGTCAAACTTCTCAGTGCTCTAAAACATGCTGATGGCTTGCTTTATCTTTTTTCCAGAAACTCTTACGTACTGAGAGCTGAATAATTTGCAAGAAGGTCTTTATCTTTACTTCCCTTCATCTCCATCTAACAAAAAGGATATCAAAAGGCTTGTAGCCTATTGGGTTTCTGGAACTAACTAAATCCCAGTAATGCAGAGTTAAAATTAAATTTAGAAACATACCATAACTCCTAGTCGAGAATTACAGGCTGTATGTAAGAGACTGAAAGGAAGTGAATTTTTCTGAACTTGGTTAAAAAGGACTTTAATGTGCAGTTACACTGAACGAAAGAATGAAAGTGAATCTTTCATTGTAAAACATTATCCTGCAAGTTAATACTGAACTTAAATATTTCTTTAAATAAATCAATAAACAGTACTTCCTACACTCACTGTAATGAGAAAGAAAGGGACAGATTTTTACAAACGCTATCTATACTCTAGAGCTGACAAACGGCAGCCACTGCCTGTAAAGGATGAAGAGAAATTCCTCAGGTAAACTAGTATAGAGAAGACCATTCAGCTCAGAGCCAGAGCTGAGGCTACTTTGCCTTGGCTTAAGATGCTGTCTGATTTAAACCAAGGTATAAAAGGGCTGTAATGCAAATATAATCTAACACCATTAAGCAGTAACTTGAAAAGATGTTCAACATCTCTGTCATCAAAGAGATGCAAATCAAAAGCACAATGAGAAATCACCTCATACCTGTCAGAATGGGTATTATCAAAATGACAATTTTGCAATACAAACAAATACTGAATAATGCTGTATACCGGAAACTAACATAGTATTATATATTAATTATACCTCAATAACAAAGTAGTAATTTGGAAGATGAAACATACCAAAAAAGGCAGAGAACAAAAGATTTCTCATTTCTCAGGCTATAGTATACATTAGTGGTTCTGGAACTGTAGAGTGCTTAAGAATCATCAGTGATACTTGTTAAAATGCAGATGTGCAGGCTAGATTCGACAGTACTCTGACTAAGAAACTATAGGGTAGCATTTAGGCATCTGCATTTTTTAACAAGCATTTGACTTCCAAGTGGAAGTCTAAATGCAACATACTGAAAAACACTGGTCTAAAATATAAAAAAAGGGAAATAATCCTATTTGGCAGTAACCCAGTTGATTTTGTTGGAATTATGCTATGTTACTGTGCACTGCCTAAATTGCTCTTATTACAGAAATAGTCATGGTAGTAATAAAATGTTATATATCATATTTTTCAGAAAACCAGAAAATCATTGTAATATAAAAATTTGTCCATATTGCTAGAATAGATATTTGCAATATTTTTTTATATTCAGGAGAAAACCAAAGAAGAAATTTCTACTTTGTGAGCAAAAATTAAACAGAAATTTATATAACATGGAGAAGGAAATGGCAACCCACCCCAATGTTCTTGCCTGGAGAATCCCAGGGATGGGGGAGCCTGGTGGGCTTCTGTCTATGGGGTCGCACAGAGTCGGACACGACTGAAGCGATTTAGCAGCAGCAGCAGCAGCATACGTCAGACTAAGGGAGGCTTACAGTAAAAAATTGTTAAATGTTCTATTCGTTATTCAATAGTTCAATACATCAGAGAACTGAAAAAAATTAGATACATAAAAGGTCAATAGAAATAATCTTTTAGAGAATACATATTGCTATCTATATCCTTTGAACAAATGTAAAACTTAAGACAAATGAATATTATCTGTTTTCAGAATACTGATTTGTAAATATTTGCTTGTATCTGACAACTTTACCAATATATCTATTAGGTTTCAGGCTACTAAGAATTGATAAGATACAGACTAACTGAAGAAATATGTCTATTGTAAGAGTATCTGGATGCTTCCATTAATTCTTACATGCTTATTAATATCAGGCAGGTTGAACATATTAGATGAAAATGCTGTCTGGTGTTAAGAAACGGTTTTCGTTTTAGGTGACCCCCAAAATGCACTACTGGTGAAATACATGATGTCAAAAGAAAAGCATTCTAGAGTTAAAAATTACTTTCAGGCAGGAAAAAGATTTAAATAGTATCAGTTCAGTTCAGTTCAGTTCAGTCCCTCAGTCGTGTCCGTCTCTTTGCGACCTCGTGAATCACAGCACGCCAGGCCTCCATGTCCATCACCAACTCCCAGAGTTCACGCAAACTCATGTCCATTGAGTCAGTGGTGCTATCCAGCCATCTCATCCCCTGTCATCCCCGTCTCCTCCTGCCCTCAATCTTTCCCAGCATCAGGGTCTTTTCAAATGAGTCAGCTCTTCGCATGAGGTGGCCAAAGTATTGGAGTTTCAGCTTTAGCATCAGTCCTTCCAATGAACACCCAGGACTAATCTCCTTTAGAATGGAGTAGATGGATCCCCTTACAGTCCAAGGGACTCTCAAGAGTCTTCTCCAACACCACAGTTCAAAAGCATCATTTCTTCAGTGCTTAGCTTTCTTCACAGTCCAACTCTCACATCCATACATGACCATTGGAAAAACCATAGCCTTAACTAGACAGACCTTTGTTGACAAAGTAATGTCTCTGCTTTTCAATATGCTGTCTAGGTTGGTCATAACTTAAATTACATTAAATCATTGGGTATCTGCTAAAATTCCTCATATTCAATGCAGAGACATATTAAGTCATTGGATCTCGTAAAGTAAAAATATGTCAAAAACATAGCTGCCAGCAAATTAAACCTGTAAAAAATTTTTGTGTGCTGAAATACAAATTCATGTGATAAAACTATTTTTAGACTTTTTTCCCCTAGTAAGTACTGTTAACATTCTTGTCTTAAACATCTAAAAAATAAACATTTCTCTAAATCCTTTGCAGAAGATAAAGAAATACCCTGAAATATAACCTGTGACAATCTAAGATGAAATATTCACAAATGGCAGAATGTTTTCTTCTCTGGTCTCTTCTGTTATCAGGCTTTTACAGAGTCCTGGGAGTATCAATTTATTGGCTTGAAATGTAAACTTAATAGACTTATGTGGTTTATGAATATGCCTGTTAAAGGATGTAACCATCCTATCCCAATCAGTCCCCTTTTCTTGCTTTTCTTCAGTTCAGTTCAATCGCTCAATCGTGTCTGACCCTGTGTGACCCCACGGACTGCAGCACGCCAGGCCTCGCTGTCCATCACCAACTCCCGGAGCATACTCAAATTCATGTCCATTGAATCGGTGATGCCATCCAACCACCTCATCCACTGTCATCCCCTTCTCCTCCCTCCTTCAATCCTTCCCAGCATCAGGGTCTTTTCCAATGAGTCAGCTCTTCGCATCAGGTGGCCAAAGTATTGGAGTTTTTCAGCTTCAACATCAGTCCTTCCAATGAATATTCAGGACTGATTTCCTTTAGGATGGATTGGTTGGATCTCCTTGCAGTCCAAGGGACTCTCAAGAGTCTTCAACACCACAGTTCAAAAGCATCAATTCTTCGGTGCTCACCTTTCTTTATAGTCCAACTCCCACATCCATACATGACCACTGAAAAAACCATAGCCTTGACTAGACGGACCTTTGTTGGTAAAGTAACATCTCTGCTTTTTAATGTGCTGTCTAGGTTGGTCATAACTTTTCTTCCAAGAAGTAAGCGTCTTTTAATTTCATGGCTGCAATCACCACCTGCAGTGATTTTGGAGCCCCCCAAAATAAAGTCTGCCACTTTTCCCATTGTTTCTTCATTTGCCATGAAGTGATGGAACAGGATGCCATGATCTTAGTTTTCTGAATGTTGAGCTTTAAACCAACTTTTTCATTCTCTACTTTCAATTTCATCAAGAAGCTCTTTAGTTCTCCTTCACTTTCTGCCATAAGGGTGGTGTCATCTCCATATCTGAGGTAATTGATGTTTCTCCTGGCAATCTTGATTCTGGGCTTCATCCAGCCCAGTGTTTCTCATGATGTACTCTGCATATAAGTTAATTAAGCACAGTGACAATATACAACCTTGACGTATTCCTTTCCTGATGTGGAACCAGTCTGTTGTTCCATGTCCAGTTCTAACTGCTGCTTCCTGATCTGCATACAGATTTCTCAGGAGGCAGGTCAGGTGGTCTGGTATTCCCATCTCTTTCAGAATTTTCCACAGTTTATTCTTATCCATACTTTCAAAGGCTTTGGCATAGTCAATAATGCAGAAATAGATGTTTTTCTGGAACTCTCTTGCTTTTTTAATGATCCAGCGGATGTTGGCAATTTGATCTCTGGTTCCTCTGCCTTTTAGAAATTCAGCTTGAACATCTGGAAGTTCCCAGTTTGCAGACTGCTGAAGCCTGGCTTGGAGAATTTTGAGCATTACTTTGCTAGCGTGTGAGATGAGTGCAATTGTGCGGTAGTTTGAGCATTCTTTGGCATTGCCTTTCTTTGGGACTGGAATGAAAACTGACCTTTTCCAGTCCTGTGGACACTGCTGAGTTTTCCAAATTTGCTGGCATATTGAGTGCAGCACTTTCACAGCATCATCTTTCAGGATTTGAAATAGCTCAACTGGAATTCCATCACCTCCACTAGCTTTGTTCGTAGTGATGCTTCCTAAGGCCCACTCGACTTCACACTCCAGGATATCTGGCTCTAGGTGAGTGATCACGCCATCGTGATTATCTTGGTCGTGAAGATCTTTTTTGTACAGTTCTTCTGTGTATTCTTGCCACCTCTTCTTAATATCTTCTGCTTCTGTTAGCTCCATACCATTTTGGTCCTTTACTCTGCCCATCTTTGCATGAAATGTTCCCTTGGTATCTCTAATTTTCTCGAAGAGATCTCTAGTCTTTCCCATTCTATTGTTTTCCTCTATTTCTTTGCATTGATTGCTGAGGAAGGCTTTCTTATCTCTCCTTGCTATTCTTTGGAAGTCATGTCATCTAGAAATGATCGCAGTTTTATTTCTCCCTTTCAAATGCTTGCTTGTACTTGATACTTCTTTTCTGTTCTTGCTGCGGGGACTCTGACCTCTACTACAGTGTTAGATTCTCTTGGTCTAATTTTAAAGAAAATATCTATATTACATTGGTAAGAATAATATTTGCTGCATATTTTTGATAGACACCCTTTATTAAGAAAATCCCATGGAGAGAGGAGCCTTGTTGGCTACAGTCCATAGGATCGCAAAGAGTGATCAACTAATGACTGAGCAACTAACACTTTTTCACACTTTATCAAGTTAGGAAATCTTCCCTTTTTTTCCAATTTCATGAAGAGGGTTTTTTTTTTCCTCCCGTAATTTAGGTGAATGAGTCAACTAAATTTTAAAAAAATCTATTGAGATGACTACATTTTTTCCTCCTTTAATCAGTTAATATGCTAAATGACAAATACAGATTTTTCCCTCTAATGTTAAACCATACTCACATTCTTTTGATACCCTTCTTAGTCCCGATGGAATTTTTTGTTTTTATACATTGTTGTATTCAGTTTACTAATGTTTTAATATTTGATATTAACATTTATATGTGAGAATGAATCACACTTTTATTTTCTCTTGCTGCCTTTGTCTGGTTTGGATATTAAGATTTTGATATAGATGTATCTGCTGAGGTTGGGGGTATTTATTTTTTTTCTGTTCTCTGAAATAATGTGTAAGTTTGAAATGATTTTTTTTTTTTTTAAGAAATGTCACAGGTCAGTTATAACTCTGCCAGAGCAGTGATTTTTTATTTTTTAATGAAAAGGTTTTAACAAAGTATATAATTATTTAATGATTACAAGATTATTTTGGCTTTCAATTTGTTTGAGTCATTTCTGGTAAACTGTAATTTGTAGCAATTTGTATATTTTACCTAAGTTTCCAAAATTATTGGTATAAAGCTATTATAGTATTCTCTTACCTCCTTTAATCTCTACTTGATTTTAAGGTGTGTACCTTTTTAAAAAACTGATAATATCATTTATTTTTGCCTTTTCCCTTTAATTTTAACTGATTAAACTTCTAGATATTCATGTTTTGTAGGTCTTTTAAAAGAAGGAATTTCAGGCTTTGTTGACCCTACCTACTAAATGTATACTTTCTATTTCATTTATTTCTGTTCTTTGTTATCTCATTCTTACTTCTTGTTTCTAAAGCTAATGTTCATTTTCTGACTCATTAAATTGGAAGGAAGCCTAGGTCATCAGTTTTCAACTTCCCTCCTTTTCTAAGGTTCTTTTTCTCTAAATGTAATAAGCATTTAAGGTTATGTATCCTGTACATTTGATATGTTTAGATTTTGTCCAGTTAGGATTATTTCATTTTTGTTTCATGAGTTATTCAAAGATCTTTTTCCTTTAAATTTCCAAATGTATAATCATTAAAAAATTTATCTTCTAGCTATTGACTTTTATTTATATGTCAGAAGTGTGCTCTGTAAGATAATTCTCTGAAATTTATTGACAATTTGTGGCTAAAAACAAGATCAATTTTTTAAAATGACTGATCACTTGAGAAGAATGCATATTGTCTAATTATTGGGTACCCAGTTCAATCAGCCAAATATATGTTAAAATATATTATGATTCTGAATTGATATATTTCTTTCTTTGGTTTTACTGAATTCTAAAACATTTTGAACTCATGTTTTTATGTGCATAAAGATTAACATTGTTACATATATTTTTTCTTTTTATCTCTTTAGTTTGTCCTGACTGTTGGAAAGTTTAGGCATGTCAGTTCTCTAACACTTGTTTTTGTTTAAATTTCACTCATTTCTCTCACTCCCCAAACTCTACCTCATGCAAGCACCAATCTGTTTTCCATATTTATGAAGTTGAATTTTTTTTTTTAGATTCCACGTATCAGTGAGATCATACAGTATTTGTCTTTCTCTGACTTACTTCACTTAGCTTTATGCCCTTCAGTTCCATCCATGTTGTCTCAAATGGCAAGATAACATTCTTTTTTATGGTAGAATAATATTCCATTGTCACTGCAGATGCTGATTGCAGCCATGAAATTAAAAGACGCTTGCTCCTTGGAAGGAAAGTTATGACCAACCTTGATAGTATATTAAAAAGCAGAGACATTACTTTGCCAACCAAGGTCCGTCTAGTCAAGGCAATGGTTTTTCCCGTGGTCATGTATGGATGTGAGAGTTGGACTGTGAAGAAGGCTGACCGCCGAAGAATCGATGCTTTTGAACTGTGGTGTTGGAGAAGACTCTTGAGAGTACCTTATACTGCAAGGAGATCCAACCAGTCCATTCTAGAGGAGATCAATCCTGGATGTTCATTGGAGGGACTGATGCTAAAGCTGAAACTGCAATACTTTGGCCACCTCATGTGACGAGTTGACTCACTGGAAAAGACTCTGATGCTGGGAAAGGTTGGGGGTGAGAGGAGAAGGGGACGACAAAGAATGAGATGGCTGGATGGCATCACCGACTCTGTGGACATGAGTTTGAGTGAACTCCGGGAGTTGGTGATGGACAGGGAGGCCTGGCGTGCTGTGATTCATGGGGTCGCGGAGAGTCGGACACGACTGAGCGACTGAACTGAACTGAACTGAACTGAATATTCCATTGTGTGTGTGTGTGTATATATATATATATACATATCCATTCACCTACTGATGGACACTTAGGTTGTTTCCATCTTTTGGCTACTGTTAACTAATGCTGCAGTGAACATAGGGGAACACATATCTTTTCAAATGAATGTTTTCACTTTCTCCAAATAAATACTCAATAGTGGAACTGCTAGATCATTTGGTAATTCTATTTTCAATTTTTTGAGGAACTTCCATACCGTTTTCTGTAGTGGCTGCATCAATTTACACTCCTACCAACAGTACACAAGGGTTCCATTTTCCTCACGTTAGTCAACACATTATTTCTTGTCTCTGATGACAGCCATTCAAACAGGCATGAGGTGGTATCTCATTGTGGTTTTGACTTGCATTTCTTTGTATATTAATGATGAAAAGAGAAAGTGAAGTTACTCAGTTGTGTCCAACTCTTTGCAACCCCATGGACTGTAGCCCACCAGGCTCCTCTGTCCAGGGGGATTCTCCAGGCAACAATACTGGGATGGGTTGCCATTTCCTTCTTCAGGGGATCTTCCTGACCCAGGAATTGAACCCAGGTCTCCCATGTTGGAGGCAGACTCTTTACCCTCTGAGCCACCAGGGAAGCCCATAGTAATGATGTTGAGCATCCTAACATGTACTTTTGGTTATCTCTATGTCTTCTTAGGAAAAATGTCTATTGATTTTCCAATTGATCTTCCTCTCAATTTTTACTTTTTAATTTTGAAAATACGTGTGCTATTGAGTTCTTGTACATTTGTACCTTATCAGATGTAAGATTTGCAATAATTTTCTCCCATTCAGTGGGTTACATTTTTGCTTTGTTGATGGCTTGTTATGGTGAATAGAAGATTTTTAGTTTTATGTAGTTCCCCTTGTTTATTTTTGCTTTTGTTGTGCTGTTTTTAGTGTTAAATTCAACAAATCATTGCCAAGACCTACGTCAAGGAGCTTATTGTCTATGTTAACCTCTAGGAATTTTTATGGTGTCAAGTCTTGCATTCAAGTATTTAATCTAATTTGAGTTAATTTTTGTGTATGGTGTAAGATAGTGGTCCAGTTTCATTCTTCTTCATGAAACTGTCCAATTTTTCCAACACCATTTATTGAATAGACTATCCTTATTCATTGTATATTCCTGGATGCTTTGTTGTAAATTAATTGACCATACAGGCTTGGATTTATTTCTAGGACCTTTATTCTATTCCATTGATCTCCACGGCTGTTTTTTGCTAATACCACATTGTTTTAACTACCACAGCTTTGTAACAGAGTTTGAAACCAGGGAGCATGTTATATATCTTTCTAGTGAATCGAACCTTTCATTATTATGTAGTGACTATCTTTAGCCATGCCTGTCACACTAAAATTGATGACCCAGCTTTTGTTTGGTGTTTGCCCAGCATAACCTACTATGCTTTTATTTTCAACTTTTTCAAGTCTTTATGTTTTCAGAGTGTCACTGATTGTAATTGCTAATGTATTTAGACTTGTTTCAACTGCCCTACACCTTTTGCTTTCTGTTGGTCTTGTCTCTATTTTTTAAAAAACTCTTTTTATGTTAAAAATTGATTGTTACAGTTCTTGTTTGGAACTATTTCTGCTTTCTCCCTTCTATTGGACTGGACATCATGCACTTTTTATTTTTTTGCAGTCCTGAGTGGCTTGTTGGATTTTATCCCTAACCCAGGGTCAAATCCTGGCTCTGGCAGTGAAGGTGCCAAGTCCTAACCACTGGACTTACAGGGAAATCCCCTATACACTCTTTTTATACTCTTAATTTCCTTGGAAATTTTACTATGCATACTGATAATTCCTGCTGTAGTCCTCCCCAGGCTTTCATGCTATTATTGTCTAATACTACATTCTTTCCATTTTCTTCAACCTCTAAAACTTTAAATAATATCTATTATCACTACCACTAGAATAGTACTTTTATATAGATCTTATTGGATTTATTTTATTTGCAAATTTTTTTCACTAATCATTCCTGCTAGCATAATATATTTGCCTTTGAAATTATTTCTTTTCCTGTCATTTTACTGATTTTTTCCTTAGTTAATCATTTCCTTTTAGAAGTTTCTTTAGTTTATGTCTGTTGGTGGTGAACTCTACCTTTGGTTTTCTTTTTTTTTTTAAGAACTTTGGCTTGAAAAAAAGTACTGTTAGGCACACAATTTTAGATTGACAAGTAGTTTCTCTCTGCACTTTAAAGATACTCCATTGATTTCTAGCCTCCGCTGTTTCTTCTGAGGAGTCTGCTGTCTCCTGTTTCTTTTCAGGTGATGTGTTTTTATCCCTTCAGGCTGCTTTTAGTAACTTTTTCTTGTCTTTGATATCTTACAGTTTTAACATACAATCTCAAGGTATGGATTTCTTTTTATTTGTCTTGCCTGTTATATTTTGTGCTTCTGCTATTTGTAGACTCTATTCTACACCATTTCTGAAAAATTATCAGTTATTAACTCTTCAAATTGGAGAAGGAAATGGCAACCCACTCCAGTATTCTTCCCTGGAGAATCCCAGGGATGGGGGAGCCTGGTGGGCTTCCGTCTATGGGGTCACAGAGAGTCGGACACGACTGAAGTGACTTAGCAGCAGCAGCAGCAACTCTCCAAATATTGTCTGACCTTCATTTCCTCTATTTTCTCTGTGGGAGTCTTTGACTAGTCTCAACATTGTCCATTTAAGCCTCCAAATCTCTGCCTTTATTTCATGTTTTTTATATATTTGCTTTTCTCATGTATTCTGTCATTTTAAAACATCTCATCGAATCCACCAATTCTCCCTTCAGCTGTGTTCAAACATGCATAGCCCATTCTGCCAACAATTTGTTTACTGACTATTTATTTCCTTATATTTTTAATTTTTGGCTATGTTGGGTCTTTGTTGCTGGGTGGGCTTTGTTCTAGTTGTAGTAAGTGGGGGCTGTGTTCCAGTTGCAGTGCATGCTGGCTTCTCTTGTTGTACAGCATGGGCTTTAGGGTGTGTGGGCTTCAGTAACTGTGGCACATGGGCTCATCAGTTGTGGTTCCTGGCCTCTAAAGAACACGCTCAATAGTTGTGGCAGATGGGCTTAGCTGTTCCACAGCATGTGGGATCTTCCTGGATCAGGGATCAAACCTGTGTTTCCTGCACTGGTAGGTGATTCTTTACCACTGAGCCACCAAGGTCTTTTGACTCTTAAAGTTCCCTTGTTTCCAACATTCTATGCTCTCCTTTGTACTGTATGGGGTGAGGAGTTGAATACGCCTGGTTCACCTGACAAGTTTCTTATTAAATTCTTCCAATAAAAGGCACCAGTTGCGGATTATAAAGAAAGAGTTGCTATTTGGCCAATAGTGAAAAGGTGATTCTGTAACCTAGCACTTTGGGAAGAGGAAGTGATTTTTTGATAATTCTGGCCATGGTTGAGGTAACACAACTTTGGTGGACTCAAAAGTGACTGCAACAGCAGCTCAGTGAGTCTAGGATTACAGGCTCCAACCAAGAAATGCTAATAGCTTCTGAGCTCAGGCTATTACTTCTGTTTCTTTTTCATTTGATCTGCCATTTATTCTTTGTTTTTCTGGTCCTTTCTAAAAACCCATGTAACCAATTCCCTGTAGTAAATTGTCTACGTATAAAATAATTGTGTGTTCAGTCACTCAGTTGTGTTTGACTCTTTGCAACCCCACAGACTATAGCCCACCAAGCTCCTTTGTCCATGGAATTTTCCAGGCAAGAATACTGGAGTGGGTTGCCATCCCCTTCTCCAGGGGATCTTCTGGACCCAGGGATTGAACCCGCATCTCCTGTTCTCTTGAACTGGCAGGAGATTTTTTACCACTGAGCCATCTGGGAAGCCCACAAAATAATTAGAATGGTTTTTATTTTCCTGACTAGATACTAATACACCTATCCATTGAGGATTTGTTTTTCATTTCAGTGATTACATTTTCCACTTATAAGTTCAATTCTGTAGGATTATTTTTTTAAAAGCATTTCAGATTTGCTTTTAATATTCTATATCTGATAATTTCAATATCTGCAGTCCTTAGGGTCTAAATTTGTAATCTGCCATATCTACTGTAAAAATTTATAAACAGAAGCCTCGATTAAACAGAGCTAGGATACCAGAAGAGGGAGCTCTTATGCTCTGAGATGACAGCAGAATCCAAGAGAACTCTTCTTTCCTGGCAACAACTCCACCAGTCATAAATTGTTTACTACAGCCCTCCTAATGTCCTTTCCCCCTCCACAGAGGAATTAGTTTTCCTTCTCTTGCTTTGTGGAGACTTGCATGTGGCTCACCATGGTTGCAGAGTCCGAACTTGATTTCTCTGCTGATCTTAAATTAACATTTTTTTGTTTGTGGTGTTTTTTTTTTTTTTTTGCTGGAGAAACAACTGGCAGTCTATTTTTTTAGTTCAATACTGCTAAATCTCACTAATGGTGGGTTATTTCCTTATGTGTTTGCTGGATTTTGATTATGAACTTATATATGGTTGACATAATTTGAAACAAAACAGGAGGGAAAAAAGCCTACTTGGGAGTTTTAAGTGAGCATAATTTCCTTCAGTTTCTTATCTTGCTGTTGGCCTACAGGTTTCTTGCTGGATTAAGTGTTTTTTAGTTTCATTTGCCATTAAGACAACATCCTTTTCTTGTATGTTTATTGATCATGCTTCAGTTTCAGTTTCGGTCCAAGTTTTTGCTTTCCCTGCCTGTTGGAATTTTACTTCAATCTATGGAATCTAACAATGACACATATTAAGTTTTATGCAAGATTTGGTTGTTTTGAAATAAGACAGCCCTTTGGAGCAATCTGTAAAACTGCTAAAAATGGATGCTTTTATTCTGATTTTCTACTTACTCCTCTACTTTCAAAATAGCATTATTTTTATAATAAAGACAATAGTTTCTAAAAAAATTTAATGGCAATTCAGACTTGAGCAAGAATATGTTACTTTTCTTTTTTCCAATCAAATATTTCTTTTCATTTTAACCATAAATAATAAAATACAAATAGCAACTTCTTAAATTTAATTTTATTTTATATGATGTACCTTAAATTCTCCAAATTCTTTTTATTTGATGTTTTATGGAAACTACTAATCTCACTAATATTAAAAATAGGAAGATGTAAGCCACAAAATATTTGTTGCTTTCCAAATAGGTCAATGGATAGCAAAAAATTATATGTTTGTGATTACCTAATTACACATTTGTAAATAAGTACTTTTCCTATATATACTATAAAAATATATCTAAGCTATAACAAATTCTAAGTGAGTTTAATTATAATAATGGACACTCTGGAGATAATTCAGATAAAGCTAGCTAAAATTAATAAATAAAAATGTATTTTTTAGAATTAGTGAGTTATTTCAAGATGGAATGAGATCAACATTTCTCTTTTTTTAATACTAGGAAAACCTTAAATATTTCTGGTAAGGTGAAAAAATCCTTTTAACACAGCTGATGAGCTATTTATGATACAGTATAAAAACTGAAATTATTCTGATAAAAAGTTGAATTATTTATTCTATTTAGCAGTAATACAAAAAGAAATTTAATCATGCTCTCATAACTTGCAAAGCTATACCTTATTAAGCAGTAAAAGAAATGTTTAAAATAAGGAAATTACATGCTACTTTTCAATTTTGGAAAGGCATGCTCCTAAACTTTTAAAAAGGTTAGCAATTTTGGAGGTTAATTTGAAAAAGTAGCAATATGTTTCATGAAATTTATCAGGAAACCAAATGTCATTAAACTGATGTTTTTTTTTTACTTTTTATTTTTGCTTGAATAGTTAAGGATTATAAAAAACCAGTTTTCTCATATAAACTTTTTTAAGGAGTGAAAATATATATAAAGTAATGAATACTGCAGTAAGCATGAAAAGAAAAAGGCAATTTATATGGCTTATCTACAGTTCCTTGCATATGCTCTGAATTACAAAAGGGAATATAGAAAGGCTTTTTAAAGAGGGCTTCCAGGCTCAATAGCAAATCTGGACTATATAATAGCTAATCTCTGTATTCTGGGAACATTTTTTCAAGTAAATTTAATGTACTGACAAAATGGTTACTTGTATTTCATTCGTTCCCATGATAAACTTAAGAAATATGTAGTCACTCAATTAACCAAACTTCTGGAGCCCAAAGTTTAAATTGAAAATATGAACTAACTTTCCTTCTCCCTTCCTTCTTGGAGGTACCCACCGTCAAGAATACCCTTGAAGAAGAGAGAGGATGTAGAGTATTTACACTGTACAGAAGGGACAGAAGACAAAGTAAAAGAGAAGTACTGGAGGAAGCTACACAGAAGAGATAATTTCTCAATCTCCTTTCTAGATTGATGCAGTTTCTTACATTTTGATGAAAAGAATTTAGGGGAAGCAGTGAGAGACAAATAATTACAACATCAATGGTAAGACTGTAAGAAGCCCAGAGTAGTCAAAGGTGGCTTCTATTTATTTGTGTAAGCTCTCCACTAAGTAAAAACATGGTTGTATCATAGTGGATCCAACTGGCAGTGATTTTGTAGCCCAAGGGACATCTGTCAATGTCCAAAGACATCTTAATTATCTTTACAGGTGTATATATGTATGTGCACACGTGTGTTTGTGTGTGTACACATATATGCTACTTGTACCCATGCTACTTGGGTAAAGGTCAGAGATACTACTAAAATCCTAGAAGGCACAGGAAAGCCCTCAACACCAAGAAATTATCCATTCCAAAATGTCAACAGTGCTGAGGATGAGAAATCTTGTCTTACAGCCACAGACATGCTCTTTTCCTTTAGCTCAAGAATGAATGATGGTTAGAGGAGTTAATATTTGGTGGGGGAGTTCCCTGATGGTTCAATGTTTAAGGGACTTCTCCAGTGGCTCAGTCAGTAAAGAATCTGCCTGCAATGCAGGAGACCCAGGCTCAATCCTTGGGTTGGGAAGATCGCCTGGAGAAGGAAACAGCAACCCACTCCAGTATTCTTGCATAGGAAATCACATGGACAGAGGTGCCTGGTGGGCTATAGTCCATGGGGTTGTAAGAATCAGACACAACCTAGCAACTAAACCACCACCAACAGTGGTTAAGAATCTGCCTTGCAATGCCAGGGACACGGGTTTGACTCCTGGTTATGGAACTAAGATCCCACATGCCACAGAGCAACTAGAAGCTGGTGGGCCACAGCTACTGAGCCCCTTCACCACAACTGGAGAGTCCGAAAGAGCCCCGAAAGATCCCACATGGCACAACAAAGATCTGGTATGCCCAACTAAGACCTGATGCACCCTAATAAATAAACAAATATTTTAAAAATATCTGGTGGACGTTATTTACCGGGAAAATAATGTATTGCACATTGAAGGTAAAAATTGGGACACATTTACTACATAAAGACAATGACCTATATCTGACCCCTAAAGACTGTAAATGCTATAATGAAGATTTAAGATGAAAATTAATCTAGTTTACTGTCATCTATGGACACTGGTCACCTTGATTGCCAGAAAGTTTTGAACACTTCATCTCTGGTTAACTTTCTACAATATGATTCCAATTTTCTCAAGGCAGAGACTAGAAAACTAGTATTCAGACTGTCTTGCAGCTAGGCAAGTGTCTTTGGTCCCAGCAATCAAATTCAGAGTGTGATCTGAAATTGAGAGCAAACAGTCAGAGGATGCAACTCTTCTTGGGAAACTTGATTTGGTGGTGGAGACATGAGGTTCTTTGGGGATAATAGTGATGTTTAGATGGATGCATCATAAGTGCTGGGAGCCACTGGAAAGACTGTTTTCTTTTATTTTTGCTAGAGGAGCTCCTAGAAGATGCTTAGATAACGTTATTAACTTCAGAGCAGGCTCTCTGGTCCTAATGAAGTCTGTTAGCCACTTACTTAATTATAATTAAATTTATGTAAATATAAAATATCTACTTAATAATTATAATTAAATAATATAATGATTTTTATATTACTTATATAATAAATATGTTATCATATAATATACATTTTATATTTATACATATTTTATATAATAACATAAAATAATAATTAGAAATATATAAATACAAACAAAAATGTAATTACAAATTAATACCTTTAAATGTTTCCTTTAATGTTAAACTGGTCAGAAAGGATTACGTTACTAATATTTGTAATAAAGAATCTTGACTGATATGATTTAAAAATATTTCTTCCCTAAAATCTTGTTACTAATAAAGATTCAGCAACAGACTTGATATGCTATTAGAACATGGTGTTCTGGAGCTGGTGCTTATAGACTTTTTATTAATTACACTGTGATACTTAAAAGGCGCTTGCTCCTTGGAAGAAAAACTATGACAAAGCTAGGCAGCATATTAAAAAGCAGAGACATCACTTTGCTGACAAAGTTCCATATAGTCAAAGTTATGGTTTTTCCAGGAGTCATGTACGGATGCGAGAGTTGGACCATAAAGAAGGCTGAGTGCTGAAGAATTGATGGTTTCGAACTGTGGGCTGGAGAAGACTCTTGAGAGTCCCTTGGACAGCAAGGAGATCCAACCAGTTCATCCTAAAGAAAACCAGTCCTGAATATTCACTGGAAGGACTGATGCTGAAACTCAAATACTTTGGCCACCTGAAGCGAAGAGCCAACTCATGGGAAAAGACCCTGATGCTGGGAAAGATTGAGGGCAGAAAGAGAAGGAGATGACAAAGGATGAGATGGCTGGATGGCATCATTGACTTAATGAACATGAATCTGAGCAAACGGAGATAGTGAAAGACAGGGAAGACTGGCATGCTGTAGTTGGACATGACTGAGCAAATGAACAACAACATTATACTTTGGAGAGGATGCTAAAATAAAAGGCCAGGGCTGTGGCATTCAGGATCTATATTTAATATAATATTTGTATACAACAGGCACTAAAAAATGTTAGCTAAGAAGTTAATTTGAATTCAAAATGAAATAATTATGCTGCAATAATGATCAAGTATTTAAAACAGTATTATTTACTAATGTTAAGAAAAAAGCACATTTAGGAGTAAAAGAAAGAAATGCTTTAAAATATAAGTATAGTGACGTGCATTTGTGATTGAAATGAGGCTAGATATGACCATTCAGGAGGACAGTGTAGTCTGTATTATTATTATTTTGTATCTGCCACACCAATTTTTACATCTCTCTGAAAGATCATCTTCTTTAGTATCCCAGACTCTTCAGAGGATGTACTCTGTTTTCCACACCTCAACCCCAGGGCAAGGGAGCAGACTGGTCACCTGCTGGTGTTTCTACTATGATAAAACACTTCATCAGAAGATCAACAGGGGCCCTGGTTTCATTTTCTTCTCTTTAATGTCACTTATTTAAACTTTAGGTTACACTTAGAAAGTGTTCAACAAGCACCGGTTAACAAATAAACTTATTGAGGTTAAAAAAGAAATAAGGAACCAGGATACTTTAGACCATATCAAGAAATAATAGAACCTGGTCTTATATTGCTTAGTGCTGCTCAAGGGTCTTTCACATTGTAAAACATAGTATGATGACTGAAAATTGTTAAACACTACATATGGATTCAGAATTGTTCTACCCTCTATCTTTGCAATAAAGGAATACATGGGCATACACGTGTATACACACATATACAAAGATATTTTTTTAGTCTGGAACAAGTAAATAGGCCTGTGTGCCATGTTCTAAGCTTTGCAACATTCTAGGTGTGGCAAATTGGCATCTGGTAAGTCACTCTGACCCTATCAGATATCTCAGTATATTATATTAGTAATGTCATCAGGTAAGCCTAGATTCAACATGTACAAGGAATGCTCTGAAAAACGAAATTGTGGAGGAAAGACACAAAGCCTATGTTACAGTATTAATAATAATTCTAATTGGCTAAATATAGAAAAAGAATTATAGTCATCTGATGTCTATTGAGTGTATTTTACTTGGTTCATGCTTTAATTGGGGATTTTTCAATAAATGTAATTGGTTTCAGAGTTTCCTAAAAAGTGGACTTGCAGGTAGACAGAAGCTTGTTCATTTTAAAATTTAAGCCAGGATGTCCCTGGTGGTTCAGTGGTTAAGAATCTGCTTGCCAATGCTGGGGACATAGGTTCAATCCATGACTTGGGAAGATCCCACATGCTGTGGCCAGAGCAACGAAGTTTGAGTCCCACAACCACTAAGCCTGCGTGCTGTAACTAGTGAAGCCTGTGCGCTCTAGAGCCCAGGGATGACAAGAGAAGCCAGCGCAATGAGAAGCCAGTGTACGGGAAGAAGAGCAGCCCCCGCTTGCCACAACTAGAGAAAGCCCATGCACAGCAACAAAGGCCAAGCCCAGACAAAAATAAACAAACAAAATTTAAGCTATTATCAACATTTATGTTATATCGATACCATCAGTTTGAAATTTTCAAAATCCTAAAGGTTCCAGTATACTTTCACCCAGAAAGTTTTTACCAAGAATTTATCAATTATTGAAAAAAATAGATGCAACATATGATAAGCAAAAGCAAAAACAGTATTTGTAAAACTTCTACTTTCAATAGCAAATACAGATGAACATGTTTTTATTTTGCCCCATATTAGACAGAAATCAATAAGAATCATTATCGTTCTAGGTCATAATCTTGGTTATTCACTAGGTACTTCTCACTGTAATGAAATGGTATCATTGAACAAGAGGTATTATTCCCCCAAAGACTGAGATCTGCCAAGATCATGAGTGTAAGTAAAAAATAAATAAACAAAATCTTCTCAGAGATATTCTCTCTGCTTCCTGAAAACTTTGAATAGTTGAACTTATTCATAAATTAGGCCTGCTTGCTTTCCTGTGATATTATAGAACTAATTTGTCATTTTCCACTAAAGCCTTTTCTTAACAAAGTTAAAAATTTATTTTGTAGCCATATCAACACATAATTCTTTTAAAAATTAGATGATTATATACAAATAAACTATAGTTTATTCATATGCAACTAAAGATAAGATATAGGTTTCCATTACACTGCTACTGCTGTTGCTGCTACGTCGTTTCAGTCGTGTCCGACTCTGTGTGACCCCATAGATGGGAGCCCACCAGGTTCCCCCATCCCTGGGATTCTCCAGGCAAGAACACTGGAGTGGGTTGCCATTTCCTTCTCCAATGCATGAAAGTGAAAAGTGAAAGTGAAGTCGCTCAGTTGTGTCCGATTCTTAGCGACCCCATGGACTGCAGCCCACCAGGCTCCTCCGTCCATGGGATTTTCCAGGCAAGAGTACTGGAGTGGGGTGCCATTGCCTTCTCCCTCCATTACACTAAAGAGAGCTAATTAGGACAACTGATCAAAGACTGTTTGTTTTCCTCAGTTACTGTGCTAACAGACAGATCACAGACAGAATTGTAGAAAATAACAAAGACTGACCAACATCCCAACTTCAAGTACAAGTGACTTTCCATTAAGTCCTTCTGCGTGATATTTAACTATTAAACTCAAACTTCTTCAGCCCACTACATTTTCCCCCATTTACCTTCTTTCACTGAAACTCACATCCTCTTTGCTAACCTTTCCCACTTTCTTATCTTTCATCTTAATTTCTGTATTATCTTTTTCTTATATTTGGATATTTGGAAGTCTCCCTCTCTGTTCAAGGTTGTTTTTTCAAATTTATTACTATTACTTTTCAGAAACACTACATCACAATACTTCTCCTACTAGTGAGGGCTAACAGTGTAATCAAGATTTACTGTTCTTCACACATAAGGATGAAATGATACAACAATCACTGGTAGGACATGAGTTTGAGTTGGGTTTACAGCAGTAAAGGATGAATTTTTACTAATGAATACATAGTTTTCCCTGGGTACCTCTGAAAGTCTATAATACATGTGAGTTGTGTGGTATGAAGTGGTGTATACAAGCTAACCATAGAGAGTCCAGTAAGCAGAAGGAATAAAACAAATGTTTTCTTAGGGAAAAATCCTTAATATTATTATTTAAGATATCTAATGCAGATGATAGACTGTATTTACTGTAACATTTAACATATCATAGACATTCAATAAATTGGTAATGTTAGTAAGATTAACGTTTATCTTGAAAAAAGCTGACGTGATATGAAATTCACTTCATATTTTACTAAGTCCATATTTGGTAGTCAAAATCACTGACTTTCACAACTACCAGTGTGGGTTAGGAGCTATTACTACATAACTAAATAACACACTGTGCTTACTTTATCACATTTTCACACATTGTTATGGTTCAATCTGCTTGTCTTAAGCAACAAGAGAATGTGACCTATATCTTCTATGTCTGCAGTGTTAATCCAACTACAGAACCTGACACACATGTGCATGAATTATACTCAACAAATGAATGAATGCCAAAGCAGCTTTTCCAACTGCGCATTCAATCACTGACAGTAAGGGGAAATTTAACACATTGATTTTTTTAAATGGGAAGGCCATTAGATGTATGAAAGAATCACAACACTGGTATTATGGGGGAAAATCACTTTTCTACTCAATTAAACTATTTCTTTGAACCCACCCAACCAGTGAGGAGATCAGAGAACCAAAAATGACTTTAACAGAAAGTTTAAGAGGATGATAAAACCATCTGAAGTATATAGACCTCAACCTGAGATTCTATACCTTTCTTTCCCACTCTAAACTATGATTTTCTTACTAAAACATCAGACAGTTTAGAGAAGATTTAGCAAAATTTTGAAAATCTTGACGTTCTGGAATTAACCTAGTATTTATAGCCTAGCTTCCTAGAGTTTTTTTTTTTTTTCCCTCTCCATCTGGTAGCTGTTGATAGGGTATAACCTGATATTCTGATTAAAGAAACACAAAAAGAATGAGTTTCTCTTCTTTAGTATATTACAAAATTCTGGCTTCAAATCTTGGTGTTAGACAGTTATTCTCTTGTTAAAAAAATCTGAATGAGAAAAAAAAGTAGGTCAACACTGGTGCTGAATCCCTCCTTATGTAGATAAGAGTGCCAAGATTTAATTCCCTAAATAATTTTACATGATGACACGGACAAATTTCTCAGAGAAGTTATATGGTTGTTAAAACAGCAAGAATATTATCGACATATTTTATTCAATACATTTTGAATGTAAACTATAAAATTCTTGGTGGAATTAAAAAAGATTCAATGGAAAAAAATAATTTGCTGAAATGCTTATACATTTACATTTCTTAGAAAGCTATTAAATTTTCTGTGAGAAAAAAAAATCCTTCATCATTCTTGATATTTATAATGTTAAGAATATTACTTCCTGGGAGGTCCCTGGCAGTATAGCGGTTAAGACTTTGTGCTTCCACAGCAAGGGGACATGGGTTCAATCCCTGGTCAGGAACTAAGATTCCACATGTTGCATGGCATGGCCAGAAAAAAAAAATCATTACACAGAAGCATCAAAATAATTTTAAAATCCTGCTTCAAACATACTCATATATTCACATATAATTTGGTCCCTCTTAGTTAACCTCTCTTAAATATTTGTTTTTGATTTAGACTCTTGGATTCAAGAATTAGACCAGCTGTTATCTGAATCTATTATAGTCTTTGTCTTCTGATTATCTATTAAATGGAAAATATCTTTAAAAAATTAAACCATAAAACAATTCAGGCCTCTGGATTTTACTCTGACTTGCCAACTCCGATGTCAGCCAAAAAGTTATATTTAACTTCTGAAAAAAACCCCAAATACTGATTTGTGTATAAAGACTATATAGCTTACGGGTCCTGGAAGAGGCAATGGGAACCCACTCCAGTACTCTTGCCTGGAAAATCCCATGGACAGAGGAGCCTGGTAGGCTGCAGTCCATGGGGTTGCTAAGAGTCGGACACGACTGAAGTGACTTAGCAGCAGCAGCAGCATCAGTTCAGTTCAGTCACTCAGTCATGTCCAACCCTTTGCGACCACATGGACTGTAGCCCACCAGGCTCCCCAGTCCATGTAATTCTCCAGGCAAGAATACTGTAATTCGTAGCCATTTCTTCTCCAAGGGATCTTCCCAACCCAGGGATTGAACCTGGGTCTCCTGTATGGCAGGCAGATTCTTTACCTTTAAAATGGACCTTCTACTTGGCCTTTCTTTGTCTTTCTTGATCTGGACATTTGTGAAGAATTCAGTTCAGTCGCATAGGCATGTCTGACTCTTTGCGACACCATGGATTGCAGCACACCAGGCTTCCCTGTCCATCACCAACTCCCGGAACTTACCCAAACTCATGTCCATTGAGTCAGTGATGCCATCCAACCATCTCATCCTCTGTCATTCCCTTCTCCTCCCGCCTTCAATCTTTCCCAGCATCAGGGTCTTTTCCAATGAGTCAGCTCTTCGCATCAGGTGGCCAAAGTATTGGAGTATCAGCTTCAGCATCAGTCCTTCCAATGAATATTCAGGACTCATTTCCTTTAGGGTGGACTGGTTGGACTCCTTGCAGTACAAGGGACTCTGAAGAGTCTTCTCCAACACCACAGTTCAAAAGCATCAATTCTTTGGTGCTCAGCTTCCTTTATAGTCCAAACCTCACATCCATACATGACTATTGGAAAAACCATAGCTTTGACTAGATGGACCTTTGTTGGAAAAGTAATGTCTTCGCTTTTTAATATGCTGTCTAGGATGGTCATAACTTTTCTTCCAAGGAGCAAGTGTCTTTTAATTTCATGGCTGCAGTCACCATCTGCAGTGATTTTGGAGCCCAAAAAAGTAAAGTCTCTCACTGTTTCCTCATCTATTTGCCATGAAATGATTGGACCAGATGCCATGATCTTAGTTTTCTGAATGTTGAGTTTTAAGCCAACTTTTTCACTCTCCTCTCTCACTTTCATCAAGAGGCTCTTTAGTTCTTCGTTGCTTTCTGCCATAAGGGTGGTGTCATCTGTGTATCTGAGGTTATTGATATTTCTCCTGGCAATCTTGATTCCAGCATCCAGCCCAGTGTTTCTCATGATGTACTCTGCATATAAGTTAGATAAGCAAGATGACAATAAACAGCCTTGACGTACTCCTCTCCCGATTTGGAACCAGCCTGTTGTTCCATGTCAAGTTCTAACTGTTGCTTCCTGACCTGCAAACAGATTTCTTAAGAGGCAGGTCAGGTGGTCTGGTATTCCCAACTCTTTCAGAATTTTCCAGAATTTGTTGTGGTCCACACAGTCAAAGGCTTTGGCATAGTCAATAAAGCAGATGATTTTCTGGAATTCTCTTGCTTTTTCAATGATCCAATGGATACTGGCAATTTGATCTCTGGTTCTTCTGCCTTTTCTAAATGCAGCTTGAACATCTGGAAGTTCTCAGTTCATGTACTGTTGGTGCCTGACTTGGAGAATTTTGAGCATTACTTTGCTAGTGTGTGAGATGACTGCAATTGTGTGGTAGTTTGAGCATTCTTTGGCATTGCCTTTCTTTGGGATTGGAATGAAGACTGACCTTTTCCAGTCCTGTGGCCACTGCTGAGTTTTCCAGATTTGTTGGCATATTGAGTGCAGCACTTTCACAGCATCATCTTTTTGGATTTGAAACAGATCAACTGGTATTCCATCACTTCCACTAGCTTTGTTCATAGTGATGCTTCCTAAGGCCCACTTGACTTTGCATTCCAGAGTATCTGGCTCTAGGTGAGTGATCACACCATCGCAGTTATCTGGGTTGTGAAGATGTTTTTTGTACAGTTCTTCTGTGTATTTCTTGCCACCTCTTCTTAATATCTTCTGCTTCTGTTAGGTCCATACCATTTCTGTCCTTTATTGTGCCCATCTTTTCATGAAATGTTCCCTTGGCATCTCTAGTTTTGTTGAAGAGTCTCTAGTCTTTCCCATTCTATTGTTTTCCTCTATTTCTTTGCACTGATCACTGAGGAAGGCTTTCTTATCTCTCCTTGCTATACTTTGGAACTCTGTATTCTAATGGGTATATCTTTCTTTTTATCCTTTGCCTTCGCTTCTTTTCTATTCACAGCTATTTGTAAGCCCTCCTCAGACAACCATTTCGCCTTTTTGCATTTCTTTTCCTTGGGGTTGGTCTTGATTCCTGCCTCCTATACTATGTCACAAACCTCCGTCCATAGTTCTTCAGGCACTCTGTCTATAAGCTCTAATCTCTTGAATCTATTGAATCTATTTTGAAGAATGCAGGCCAGTTATTTTGTTAAATGTCCTTCATTTCCCCCCTGAATTTCCTCATGATTAGCTTTGTGTTATGCATTTTGGTGGGAATACTACAGAGGCAAAGTTGTGTGCTGTTCAAGTGAATCACATCAGGAGGCACATGAAATGTCAGTTTAATATAATATTGGCAGTATTATATTTGATCAGTTTGTTAATGTGATATCCATCAGTTTCCCCTCTGCCAAATTACTTTCCTTTGTTTCCTTTATAATTAAAAAGTTATACATGGGGAAAGATTTTGAAAATATTTTATGTAAATTTTTACTGATTAATTTTAGCATATCATTGATGGTTTTCTAACTCCATTGCTTCTTGTTTTAGCTGTCATTCTAATTTAAGGAAAAGCTTTTGCTCATATTGTCCCAAATTTTTTCAGTGAGAGTCTCTTCAAAAGGTCTCCTACCCCAAATAATTTTTGCAAGTAAATTTTCCTTAAGAAAACCTGAATCATTCTGTATTATACTCTACCACCAAAGAAATAAAATATCCTTCCATTATTTTTGCTTTTTTATAACAGAAAGTTACTACAATGTCACATTCTGAAATGTTTTAGAAGAATATGCAATGACACATGACACTAAATCAAGTGACATAACCCAACACTGCTCCTATTTTGGAAAAACTTTCTTCTTTAGCTATTATTTCCTTTGAGTTGTAACATGCAAATTTTCAAAGTAAAAAATAATATTTGCATGATTTAGAGTGTTTTATCTAGAAACCATAAAGACCAATGCTATTATAACTTAAAAATTTTTAACACTCTAAATATTCTAAAATAATGCATATGATTTTTAATTAAATAGATTTAATTAAACACGGAGTTGTTATAAGACAATTCTGCAACCTAATATATTTTTCGTTGCTTTTAAATATATAATCCTCTTTTTTTGTAAGGAGAAAATTGTAAATAGATAACTTAAAATCATTGAATGTAACATTTCAGAATTATAAGAAATTTTGGAATATATTTAGTCCTATATTTCCCAATCTATGTTTGGAGGATCACTTAAAATACAAGGTAACAGAGAAACTTTCAGTACTATATCCATCTTTTGGAAATTCACATTAATATTGGATATAGAATGAGCACAGAACTTAGAATTTTTAGAAGTTCATTTTTAACATCAAGCTGGGAAGTAGCAATCTCATTTTTCAGATAATGTCTATAATGTCTCATAGACAGTTGATGGCAGATTCAGAACAGAAAGTACAAATCTCCTGGCTACTGGCCATTCTGTGTGTCTTGGTGAGACAAGATCACTTCAGGAGGCTTTTAGTTGGAGTCCTCTTTATAAGGAATTACTAACAGCACTATATAATTGTTGTGAAACATGATTTGGGGCTCTTATTATGTCTAGTGACTGCTGCCGAAAATATAGGATCAGTGATTCTGTGTTGTGGAGTCTAGTTTATATAACTCAGCAAACTAAGTGACCTTTAAAAATGAGTAGCTATGGTGATTTCCTATTTGTTTGACTATACAAATAATGTGAGCCCTTCCTATATCAAAGACTGGATCCTGTGCAAAGTTGAAACAGCTATGTTAGCAAATACTGACAAATTCATTCATTTATTCAGCATATACCTCACCTTTTAAAAATGGCTTTGCCAAGAGTTTACTGAAGTTCTCATAAAAAAGGATAGCTAGTTTCCCAAACTGGTGTCCTGGGGAACATAGCTCCAAAGGGTGGGATTTGATGTGATGCAAAATAGTGTTCCAGGTCTAACAAGTTTAGCAAAGCTTGGGTTTACAGATTTCTTTTTTCTTGGACTGCTAAGAAACTTTTACAAGATAAGGTTAAGGGCGTTGTGAAGTTTTAAGAAAGAAAATATGGAGAATATATATGTGTGTGTCTCAATTTTCCAGATTTACTTGACAACTGATATTTTTTCCCGGCCTTCATTATACAGCTTTTAGAAGACTGTTCTATGAAAGAGAAATAATGGTTTGGAAAAAAGGAAGAGAAAATTCATCCAGGAGCTGGAGACAAATCAAAGCTAGGTGACTGTTAAATTGTAAGAAGTTTCTAGTCCTGATATGCTTCCCATTCCCACTTTCCAAAAAGGTATTAAAATGTTCTTGCCCTTACTTTCTATTAGAGCCCTGGTTCTGGGCCACTCTTGTGTATTTGTTTATTGTTTATTTGTTTATTGCATCACATTCTGCCCAGCTTCTGCCTAACCTGGTTGTACTCCTTACTTATCTCTGCCTCTCCTTGTACTTCAGATTGGATTCTACACACCCAGTTTCCAGTTTAAGGTCTTAGACTTCTCAATATGGATTCTGGTTATCTGCCCTGGTACTTGGTAACTTTCCCTGACTACATAAAGAAACCTATGAATTAGATTGGTAAGCTAATTTTTCTGTCATCAAGAAGACAAATAAAACTACACAGTTGATCTTTAGCACATCTGTGCTTTAATTTTCTTAGCTGAGAATCATGATGTAATCAATTATTTCTTCTTTTGTACAATATTTTTACAATGAGTAAAGAGAAAACAAATCAGGTCCTTTCATTACATATATGACTTGAAAGTTAGTCACTGTTCAGATGATATAACTTATTCAGTGCTTTCCTTTCCAGGTTTTATTTTTTACACAAAAGTATTAAAGGGTGAAAACAGCTTTCCACGCCGGTAGAACATGGCTTCCTGAATGCAAAACCTGATTTCTTGGAAGAGATGCTCTACATTAATCTGACAAATGATAAAATAACTTCTCTTAATGAGCATAATTTTATACTGCAGATTCTAGATACTATTTTATTTTTCAATTAATTTAACAGAGTTCACCCAAAATTAGGAAATAGCAAAGGACTAACTGCACCTTATTGGGTTGGATTTCAAAATAAGTAGATTACTGTAATTCTAAACATAAGGTAAATAACGGGGAAAAGATCCATAATGAGTCTTACCTAGCAGATTTAAAACTTTAAAACGAACAATGGTTATGTGTGTATTTTTAACTGGAATACAAATGCATTCTCTCTTATTATTTGAATATTTTAAAACAATATTTTAATGTCAGCTTTAAAAATGATTGTGCCGACTTTCAGAGACCTTTTAAAATACCAGCAATATTAAACAGTGTGCACCCTGTAATTCTAGCAAGTGAAAGCAGAATGTTTCCAAGGTTTCACAGTAAATATCAGCAATGCAGCACACTCTACTTCAATATCTAGGTCACATGGACCACTCTGAATACTGTGAATAGAAAAAAAAGCAAGCAGAAAGATTTTTGTAGCACTACCAAGAAATCGTAACATTCAAATTATGAAAAAAACAGTATAATATGGATTTAAAAATAATTCCCATATAAAATAGAAGCTAGTGCCCTAAAAAATGAACTTCTGATCTACTATTTAAACTGAATAAAACCTTTGAGGAGTGTTATTTACTTAATAAAATACCTTTTGTTTTTACTACTCCCTCAGCTGTGTATGCATGTCCACACTGTATGTGTGCGTGTGTGTACACGTACGCATTGAACACACAGAAAGAGACAAGAACATACCGAAAATTTCCACTTAAAAGGCAACAAATAGGTATAATAATGGTATCTGAAATTACAATCTTTTTATTTATATAAGGAAACATGAAAGATGGACAATATATTTTAGTTATGAAAAATGTATAGTAGTTTTACAGTATCTTTAATCCAAATCACACAGTTGAAGATATTTGGAATGTGGAATCTTCTTTATTGTAATTTTTATTATTTTTCTTGAAATCTACTGAATTTATTAGTTTATGGATTTAAAATTTCCCCTTTTCCCTTTCCCAGGTTATGTGAAAGACAGGAAGCAAATGAGAGACCCTATAATAAACCTCTGCCACCACTTATAACTTTTATATGTGTGTAGTTGTTTTTAAGGCAGATTCAAATGAAAGCAACTTGTCTAAGTGCATTTTCCTTAATCTGTTCAATAACACAAAAGAGAAATCACACAACAGTGTAATAATTAAGATGGAAAATACTAAAAGAAACTGCATTTAAGTGACTATAATTTATAGAGCTATAACTTTGATAAAGAAATTATTCATAGTATAAAATTTAGTGATAATCCATGTATTTCTTTAACAGCACTAAAGCTTACCAGTATTTTTTAATCAAGTACACAAAAGAGCTGAAGAAAGCAGGAAGAACACTTCTTATATGTATTTATATATATATTCCATAAATTGGCAACAGTCACGTTTAAAGCATCAATATTTTCAGAAAAATACAGATTAGGGGATTTGGATTACCAAATTGACTCTAGTAATGGAGATATTCTAGAGATGGTTTAAAAATGGGCTCACAGTACAAAGAAAAAAGGGGAAAATGAAATCATATATTTTATCTCATTTAATTATCATCGCCACTGTATGAGAGAGTATTTTTATCTTCACAGCTGTGTCATTTTAAAATCCTGCAAATAAATGATTATAAGCTTCTAGAAGTTAAAGGCTGGTTTAAGACTCATTTATTGATATTCTATGCAAAATCACATTTATATTCTATTATGAGAGGTTGGTATTCAGCAAGATAGAAAGTACTGCTAGAGTAAGTAGAAATGCAACAATTTCTGAATAAATTGTTTTGGCATGGGGATAATATATAAATATAATCCCTGAATATTTTATGTTTGTATAATATGACAATAAATATATTTAAATTACTATTTTTCACTAAATATCAATCTATTTATATATAAGAATATACTATTTAGGTCATTATTTTAATAAAGTTTATTACATATATCATATACTAGGTGTTAGAATCATCACATAGTTACTTCCAGGAAAACCTAGTCTGTTCATTTATGCTGCTATACTTCAAACTATAGCTAGAGTGACCTTTGTAAAATGACGTTTGAGCTGGTCATTTTTCTGCTTACAAACATTCAATGACTTCGAGTTCAAGAAGGGAGATGGGCCATACATGTTTCTACTTCTTTTAAGAAAATGAACACATAATTTTATATTTCAACATCCTCTGAAACTCTTTTTTTTTGGGGGGGGGCATTTAGGAATTGAGAGCATTGCCTGGAAACAGATTTAAAAAGAAATAGAAAATAGCATTGTAAAGAAGAGACATTAGATGTTCTGCTCATGTTGTCCTTCACAGAGTAACAAAAGTTACAGAAGGAAAGAAAAACAAGAAAAAAAAAAAAGGGAGCACACTACTAAAGAAATAGTAAAAGATGATTTTCTAGGGAGTAAACACCTCAGATGACAAGTGCTCACCGAACACAACATGAACAGAAAAAAGCCTTTCCCAAGATAACGTCAATGAGAACTGAAAAACAAGAGTGGACCCCAAAAGTTATCAGAGGGAAAAAGCAGATGAGCTACAAAGGACTAACAGGCTGCAATTAAATAAAGTTTAAAAGACAGCGAAGCATCACCATCCAAGTTCAGAGGGAAAATGATTTGTACCCTAGAATCCCAGACAAATCATAATTCAGATGGCAAGCAGTTAGATAGGCAGCAACTGGATATCTTCAGCACATTAGTAAAACGTGGTACCTCTTCTAGCATTTTAAACGCAATAATTAAAAATATTATTTACAAAAAAATTAGTAGTAGAGGTGGTGTGTGTTTGTATGTGTTCCTAGTCATGTCCAATGTTCCATGACCCCATGGAATATATAGCCTGCTTCAGCAATATGTGAACCGTGAACTCCCAGATGTTCAACCTGGTTTTAGAAAAGGCAGAGGTACCAGAGATCAAATTGCCAACATCCGCTGGATCATGGAGAAAGCAAGAGAGTTCCAGAAAAACATCTGTTTCTGCTTCATTGACTATGCCAAAGCCTTTGACTGTGTGGATCACAATAAACTGTGGAAAATTCTGAAAGAGATGGGAATACCAGACCACCTGACCTGCCTCTTGAGAAACCTGTATGCAGGTCAGGAAGCAGCAGTCAGAACTGGACATGGAACAACAGACTGGTTCCAAATAGGAAAAGGTGTACGTCAAGGTTGTATATTGTCACCTTGCTTATTTAACTTATATGCAGAGTACATCATGAGGAACGCTGGGCTGGAAGAAGCACAAGCTGGAATCAAGATTGCTGGGAGAAATATCAATAACTTCAGATATGCAGATGACACTTCCCTTAGGGCAGAAAGTGAAGAGGAACTCAAAAGCCTCTTGATGAAAGTGAAAGAGGAGAGTGAAAAGGTTGGCTTGAAACTCAACATTCAGAAAACAAAGATCATGGCATCTGGTCCCATCACTTCATGGGAAATAGATGGAAAAACAGTGGAAACAATGTCAGACTTTATTTTTTTGGGCTCCAGAATCACTGCGGATGCTGATTGCAGCCATGAAATTTAAAAGACGCTTACTCCTTGGAAGGAAAGTTATGACCAACCTTGATAATATATTGAAAAGCAGAGACATTACTTTGCCAACCAAGGTCCGTCTAGTCAAGGCTATGGTTTTTCCCGTGGTCATGTATGGATGTGAGAGTTGGACTGTGAAGAAAGCTATCGCCGAAGAATTGATGCTTTTGAACTGTGGTGTTGGAGAAGACTCTTGAGAGTCCCTTGTTCTGCAAGGAGATCCAACCAGTCCATTCTAAGGAGATCAATCCTGGGTGTTCACTGGAAGGACTGATGCTAAAGCTGAAACTGCAATACTTTGGCCACCTCATGCGACGAGTTGACTCGCTGGAAAAGACTCTGATGCTGGAAAAGGTTGGGAGTGGGAGGAGAAGGGGACGACCGAGAATGAGATGGCTGGATGGCATCACTGACTCTGTGGACATGAGTTTGAGTGAAATGGGAGTTGGTGATGGACAGGGAGGCCTGGCGTGCTGTGATTCATGGGGTCGCGGAGAGTCGGACATGACTGAGCGACTGAACTGAACTGAACTGAGGCATCCCACGGACCGAGGAGCCTGGTGGGCTGCAGTCCATGGGGTCGCTAGGAGTTGGACACGACTGAGCGACTTCACTTTCACTTTCCACTTTCATGCATTGGAGAAGGAAATGGCAACCCACTCCAGTGTTCTTGCCTGGAGAATCCCAGGGGACGGGGGAGCCTGGTGGGCTGCCGTCTATGGGGTCGCACAGAGTCGGATATGACTGAAGTGATTTAGCAGCAGCAGGCATCTCTGTTCATGGGATTTCCCAGGCAAGAATACTGGAGTGGGTTGCCATTTCCTTCTCCAGGGGATCCTCCCAACCCAGGGATCGAACCTTCATCTCTTGCATCTCCTGCACTGGCAGCCAGATTGTTTATCACTGTGCCACGTAGGAAGTCCCAGTAGAAACGGTATAAAATGTCAGTTTTAGATGGTGTCTCATATAGAGCAGGTAGTCAAAAATGTGTCATCTCTTAATGCTTTTTCTCCCTTTCCAATACTAATGCACAAACCCCACTTTCCCTTCTCCCCTAGTCAGGGCCTTCTCCCACCCTTACGCTATCCATGCTAGAACCTGGATACATTTCATGTGAGAATAAAATAAAGGACATTCAAACATGTGAAAGCTCAAAAAATTTATCATCCATATATTCTTCCTTAGAAAGCTGCTAAGCGAGATGCTTCATTAAAGGAGGATTACAATGAAAAAGAGAAAAAATATGGACTGAGAACAGGAGGAAAGGAAGCCTTAGGGTAACAGCTGTGTAGTCAAAGAATGAAAGGATCTAGAAGAACAGTTCCCAGGGAAAAGAACAAAATCAGAAAGAGATGGCCACAAACGTTTCACATAATGAAGAGTTGGAAAGAAATGGGGATATCATAAAGAAAAACAATGCAGGAAAAACAAAAATAGGCAATTAGAAATTTTAAGAAAACTGTAACATGCCTAAGTAAGGATATACAACCAAAGACGACTATTTGGGACTATAATTAATCATTAATTCAAATGACACTGTATCTGGTACAATTTTAGCCACTGAGATTGTAACAGTGGGGGGAAAATAATAAACAAATAAAAATCAAACAAAGTAGGGAATCCTTGTCTTTTTGAAGCTGTAGTCAAGAATGAGGAGAGTGACAATAATTTTAAAAATTAAGTGGAATACAACATATGATTTGTATTAACAGTAAAACACTACAGAGAAAAATACAACAGAAAGTAAAGCAAGAATCCCAGGTAGGAGAGTTGCTATTTCCGGTAAGACAATCAGGAGCAGCCCTACTGAGCAGTCACCTCTTTTGTCAAGAAATTAAGGAAGGGCAGGATCAAGCAATGTGGTCCTGTGGGTGAATGGCTGTTCCAGGCTGTGGGAACAGAAAATGCTAAGGCACTTTTCACATAACAACAGAAACACTTATCTGTGGTTATAAAATAGCATCATTTCTAGAAATGCAAAAATGAAAGAACTGAGAACAGAACCACAGAGAATATGAGTGCACTTATCCTCATCTGAGAGACGGGACAATCCCAAAGCAGCATATATAGTTGATGGTACAATACATAGTGGTATTTGTTATCCACAGTACAACAATGATGAATGACAGAGAAAAGGTGGAGGTGGGATAGGGTAATTGAGTAAATTTATTATGTTCCCTTTATTTGTAGTATGTATGTGTACGTTGTTACTATATGATGTCTAAAAGTGATAAAAAAATTTAAGGTGGAAGCAAATTACTTTGACCTGGATAAATGAAGACAAATATCAGAAGGAAAAATAGAATAAGAAGTGAGGGTTCAGAGGAAAAAGCTGAACCATTGATATTAAACCATGCGCATATATCAATTTAAGCATACACACCAACACACACACACAGATACCCCCTTTGAAAATTTTCCATGGCTCTTAGGATAAATAATATGGCTATAGAAGAGTGTAACAGAAGATGTGATGGTTAAATAGCATCACCAACTTAACAGACAAGAATCTGAGCAAACTCCAGGAGACAGTGAAGGATAGAGAAGCCTGCAGTTCTTGAAACAGTGCATGGTGTCATAAAGGGTTGGACATGACTTAGCAACTGAACAACAAGAGGGCCCTGTCTGCTTTACCAGCCTCACTTCATGCCTCCCTCCCCTGCACTCTCACTCTGGCCATTCTGGCCCCCTTTCAGTTTCCTGAGCAAGCAAGTCTCTATGTTGTTCCTTCCATCTGAAATGTCTCTGGCTCAATATTCACCTCCAGGCTAACTTATTCATTAGGTGCAGTGGGCATAAGTGCCTACGGTCCAAAATACTCTTAGGAGTCAATGAAAATGTTTTACTTTCTTTTAAAATAAGAAAAAAAAAACCCTTTTAGGTCAAAGAAAATGTTTTAGTATATAATATTAACATATTTGTCTTCATACCAGTGTAATGACAAGATACGACTTATAATACCTTTAAAGAGGAAGGGACCCATGAAGGCAAAGATGTTTAGAGGCTATAGAAGTCACAGTGTGGCCCCTGCCTATCCTATTCCCCATCTCTACCCGACCATGGGACTCCCACTCATCCCTCAGCCCCAAAGCCCCTTCTTTGGAGATTCTTTGCCTGATTTTCCCAGACTATATGAGTTCCCTATATAAGTTCTCACATTACCTTGTAATATGGAAATGAAGTAAACTGTATAATTTTCTGTTTGATGGAATCAGGAACTGTGCCTACCTCATTTACCACTATATCCCCAGCACAAAGCCTTATATGCAGTGATGTGAGACTGCGAAGGACAGAATTTTCTACTGTGGCTCTCTGAAGCCCTGGTTCAGGCTTCTGATCCTGAATTTACTACTTAATCTTTTACTGACTCAGTTTCCTCATTTAAAAATGGGGATAATGATGGACTTTTGAGTTAGAATGTGAATTAGAATAGTGCCTGACATACACTAAAGTCTATGTAAGGCCTAGTTACCCTAGTTAATAATCAGATGATTATTAGAACACTACTCCTTTAATTACTATTATCATTACCATTATTATTCCATACATTGGGTGAGTTAAGTAAATGTTTTGGTTTGCTAATTTCCTCCCTCTTATCATCTATTATGTAAATATGTTTTAAAGGAGGGGAGTCATTTTAAGAACTTAAGTCACAAAGTTTTTAGAGACGTTAGAGCAAACAATTAAAGGATGAAAGGAAACTGAGGTTTTGGTAATTGACAATACATAATTACCCATAAATTCAAAATTTTAGGGCTTTCATAATATCCACACTAACCATTCATGAGTTTGAGTAAACAATGAGAGATAGTGAAGGACAGGGAAGCCTGGTGTGCTGCAGTTCATGGGGACGCAGAGTCAGACATGACTTAACGGCTGAACAACAAAACCAGTTTATAATTTCACATGATAAGATTGTGCAAGAAGAATGTTTTCAGTGAAGAGTAGTAAATGAGAATCCTCTGAAACATAAATTTCCATGAAAATCTAATAAAATTGAGAGGTAAATTTACTGAAAGTGAAAGTCACTCAGTTGTGTCCGAGTCTTTGAGACCCCATGGGCTGTAGCCTGTGAGATTCCTTTGTCAGTGGAATTCTCCAGGCCAGAATATTGGAGTGGGTTCCCTTCTCCAGGGTGTCTTCCCAACCCAGGGATTGAACCCAGGTCACCCATATTACAGGCGGATTCTTTACCCTTTGAACCCCCAGGGAAGCCCAAGAATACTGGAGTGGGTAGCCTATCCCTTCTCCAGCGGGTTTTCCCCACCCAGGAATTGAACTGGGGTCTCCTGAATTGCAGGCAGATTCTTACCAGCTGAGCTACCTAAATTTATTTTTAATTTTTATTAAAAAACCTTACCTGTTTTTCCCCAATAGATGCTCTATACAGTTGATAACAATTTCAATAGTGATATTACTTTCTTGGGGTTACAATTCTTTACACATAATTCCTTCTGCACTTAAATAAAAATACATACCCCATAGCAGTAAAAATAAAATGAAGCAACAGTAAATGAAACGACTGTTAAGGGTTTCCATTTGGGTAAACGTTTATCTTAACATTTAAGCTTCACACTCCTAAGATGATCCTTGGGATAAAATGACAGACTCAGGTTTGATTTCTTCTGACAACTCAAACAATACTCCACAAACTAAGGATCATTTTTTTTTTTTTTTGGGAGGATAAATGACTGGCTAGGAGCATTATTGTCCTCAGGCTTTGCTAGAGGCTTGTAATCTCACCTTATCATTATTCACAATCACCGAGAAAAGCCTCAAGCTAGAACTATGATTGTTACTTAGAAATAAACTTCCAAGTTCATTAAAAAAAAAATCCTTCCTTCTTTCATGATTTCATTTTTTTTTTGTTTAATTCATGTGTATCTTTAGACATGAATTTCAGCAAACATTAAAACCTAGAGCAATAGTCAATCTGTTTTGAGTGTTGCTTTAGTCACTAATTTATAAAATGATAAGTCAGCTTTCATTTGAAAAACCAAAATAAATTTTTATAAATGTAAAAATTAATTGAGGGATGCAATATTCCCTGAAAATAAGATAATAATCTAGAGTCAAATCATGTTACAAATGCCTTGGTTTTTTTTTTTACTTAAGGTATAATTGCTTGCCATCTATTTTGCCAAAATTTTCCACTCCCACTTTATTTCTGGGGTTGATGGTTTGCAATGTTCTTTCTGTTCTTCCAATAACTCTGTCTGCTTCAGTTGATAGAAAAATACAATTACTTACTTATTATAACACTTAAGAGACTCTTCTCTGAATAAAAGCAAATAAGAGTTAGGGCTCTGTGTCTTGGATTGCCTAGGTTAGAGTCAGATTCTTTACTTCTATAAAAGGTGATAATAATAATTTTTACTTCAAATAACACTGTAAGGATTAAATGAAACAAATGATTCCAAATATTTAGTAGATTGTCTGCTAACCAGTAAGCACTGAGTAATTGTTATTATCAATAAGGATAACTTTTTAGAACGTTTTATTACTTCTTAAACATCTGAGAAAACTGGATAAAAAAAATTTGTCTACTTTGGACAAACCCGAGTTAAGCTCTCTGCTCTTCTGTTTTCTCAATCATAAGATGAAATAGTTTGGCACTATTAACCTGATGGACTACCTTAACTATAAAAACATGATTTTACTCAGTTACGATGAAGAGTCAGACTTATTTTCCTTTTGTGTGTTTGATATGTATCGACAATCCTATTTCCAGCTGAGACTAACTCTGGTTTTGTATCATTATTCTTTGAATAGGAATCATAGCTAATGCTATTCTGTACTCTTTTTGGTATTAGTAGTCATGAAATATTTCCTGAAATTCTTATGATGAACTTTTATATTCAGTATTTATCCCCAAAGAAGACCCTAAGATTGTATTGCTTATTCTGAAATGATAGCTCAAAAATCAATCATATATTAATTACATAAAACATAAAATTCTATCTAGTTCAAAGATTAAAAAAACACTGTTACATTTCTGGAGAGGTAAATACAAACTTTTATTCAAAAGGCTTGCAAAATCTTTTTAATATAATTCATGATTTAGGACAGTGCCTTCTGAAGATAAAAAACTTTATATCATGGTATAAAGAGATTTATGGATTCTAATAAGGTATAACTTTAGTAAAAAAGGTGGGTAAAGCTTTTTATTGAGATAGAACTTTAGAAACAAAATGTTATAAGATATCCTACAGATATGCATATTTAATCCATGAGAGATGAGCAACATAAGTATTTAGTAAAATTAAATTCTCATGGAAACTAAAATCCTAAATTATGTAAAAATAATCTTAACTAATGCTGACATTTGGTTTGACACTGTAAATACCTTTCAGTGAAAGTCAGTGATTGTAGCAAGACAAACTATGTCAGATGAAAACTACAGGTTAGTTAAAAATACCTTTAAAGTCAGTGTGCAAACTGAAATATTTAATGACAAAGTCTGAATTTGCTTCAAAATAATATAGATGGTATAAAAAACATTAGCTATGAGTTCTTAATTACTGAAGCCAGATTGAAGTACATGGGGGTTCCTTATACCTTTCTGCCAAATACTCTATGTTTGAAACAATCCATAATACACACTTTAAAAAAAAAAGCCAATATATAGGCAGACATTAAAACTAGAACCCACGAGGAAGATGACAGATTTAACCTCACAAAAATGTTAACTTTACAGGGCAAAAAGAAAGTACATAAAACAAAAACAAACAGCTTTACAACAAATGTTAAAGGCACTTCCAAATGAGACTAACAACTTAAAACAACCTTGCACACATCTAGACTGCCATCTCAAAACCTCATTGGATGAGCAAACCAAAAAATTACAACAGATATACACACAGTAAATGCAACCTGAATGTAACGCCAAAGCTAGTTAACAAACCACAAAGGAAGAGAACAAAGGAGGGACGGAAGGAAAAAGACCTATAAAAACAAATAGAAAACAAGAAAATGTCAATATTAACATACACAGATCACATGGACCACAGCCTTGTCTAACTCAATGAAACTATGAGCAATGCCATGTAGGGCTACCCAGAACGGACGGGTCATGGTGGAGAGTTATGACAAAATGTGGTCCACTGGAGAAGGGAATGGTAAACCATTTCAGTATTCTTGCCTTGAGAACCACATGAACAGTGTGAAAAGGCAAAAAGATATGACACTGAAAGATGAACTCCCCAGGTGCTCAATATACTATACTGAGTGGAGAAATAACTCCAGAAAAAATGAACAGATGGAGCTAAAGCAAAAACGAAGCCCAGGTGTAGATGTGACTGTTGATGGAAGTAAACTCCAACGTGGTAAAGAACAATACTGCATAGGAACCTGGAATGTTAGTGCCTGAAGAACTATGGACAGAGGTTCCTGACACTGTATAGGAGGCAGTGACCAAGACCATCCCTAAGAAAAAGAAAAGGAAAAAGGCAAACGGGTTTGTCTAAGGACGCCTTACAAATAGCTATGAACAGAAGAAAAGTTGAAGGCAAAGGAGAAAAGGAAAGATACACCCATTTGAATGCAGAATTCCAAAGAACAGCATGGAGAAATAAGAAAGCTTTCCTAAGTGATCATTGCAAAGAAATAGAGGAAAACAACAGAATGGGAAAGACTAGAGATCTCGTCAAGAAAATTAGAGATACCAAGGGAACATTTCATGCAAAGATGGACTCAATAAAGGAAAGAAACGGGATGGACCAAACAGAAGCAGAAGCTATTAAGAAAAGTTAGCAAGAATACATGGAAGAACTATACAAAAAAGATCTTATTGACCCAGATAATCACAATGGTGTGATCACTCACCTAGATCCAGACATCCTAGAGTCAAGTGGGCCTTCAGTTCAGTACAGTTCAGTTGCGACCCCATGAATCACAGCACGCCAGGCCTCCCTGTCCATCACCAACTCCCAGAGTTCACCCAAACTCATGTCCATCGAGTCGGTGATGCCATCCAGCCATCTCATTCTCTGTCGTCCCCATCTCCTCCCACCCCCAATCCCTCCTAGCATCAGACTCTTTTCCAGTGAGTCCACTCGTCGCATGAGGTGGCCAAAGTATTGCAGTTTCAGCTTTAGCATCAGTCCTTCCAATGAACACCCAGGATTGATCTCCTCTAGAATGGACTGGTTGGATCTCCTTGCAGTCCAAGGGACTCTCAAGAGTTTTCTCCAGCACCACAGTTCAAAAGCATCAATTCTTCTTCCAAGTGGGCCTTAGGAAGCATCTATATGAACAAAGCTAGTGGAGGTGATGGAATTCCAGCTGAGCTATTTCAAGTCCTAAAACATGATACTTAAAGTACTGCAATCAATATGCCAGCAAATCTGGAAAACGCAGCATTGGCCACAGGACTGGAAAAGGTCAATTTTCATTCCAATCCCAAAGAAAGGCAATGCCAAAGAATGCTCAAACTACTGCACAACTGCACTCATCTTACACGCTAGCGAAGTAATGCCCCAAATTCTCCAAGCCAGGCACCAACAGTACGTGAACTGAGAACTTCCAGATGTTCAAGCTGTATTTAGAAAAGGCACAGGAACTACAGATCAATTTCCAACATCCTTTGGATCACTGAAAAAGCAAGAGAGTTCCAGAAAATCATCTACTTCTGCTTTACTGACTGCGCCAAAGCCTTTGACTGTGTGGATCACAACAAACTTTGGACAATTCTTAAAGAGACGGGAATACAAGACCACCTTACCTGCCTCCTGTGAAACTTGCATGCAGGTCAAAAAGCAAGTTAGAACCAGCCATGGAACAACAGACTGGTTCCAAAATGGGAAAGGAGTATGTCAAGGCTATATATTGTCACCCTGCTTATTTAGCTTCTATGCAGAGTACATCATGAGAAATGCTGGGATGGAAAAAGCACAAGCTGGAATCAAGGTTGCTGGGAGAAATATCAGTAATTTCAGATACACAGATGACACCACCCTTATGGCAGAAAGTGAAGAGGAACTGAGGAGCCTCTTGATGAAAGTAAAACAGGAGAGTGGAAAAGCTGGTTTAAAACTCAACATTCAAAAAACTAAGATCATGGCATCTGTCCCATCACTTCATGGCAAACAGATGGGGAAACAGTGACAGGTTTTATTTTCTTGGGCTCCAAAATCACTGCAGATGGTGACTGCAGCCATGAAATTAAAAGACGCTTGCTCCTTGGAAGAAAATCTATGACCAACCTAGATAGCATATTAAAAAGCAGATATATTACTTTGCCGACAAAGGTCCATCTAGTCAAAGCTATGGTTTTTCTAGTAGTCATGTATGGATGTGAGAGTTGGACCATAAAGAAGGTTGAGTGCCGAAGAACTGATGCTTTTGAACTGTGGTGTTGGAGAAGACTCTTGAGGGTCCCTTGGACTGCAAGGAGATCCAACCAGTCCATTCTAAAGGAGATCAGTCCTGGTTGTTCATTGGAAGGACTCATGGTGAAGCTGAAGCTCCAATACTTTGGGCATTTGATGGAAAGAACTGACTCACTGGAAAAGACCCTGATGCTGGGAAAGACTGAAGGCAGGAGGAGAAGGGGACAACAGAGGATGAGACAGTTGGATGGCATCACTGACTTGATGGACATGAGTTTGAGCAGGCTCTGTGAGTTGGTGATGGACAGGGAAACCTGGCGTGCTGCAGTCCATGGGGCTGCTAAGAGTCGGACACAACTGAGCAACAAAACTGAACTCAACTATCGATAATTAACCTAAAGATAAATGGGTTAAATGCTCCAATCAAAAGACATACTTGTTGAATAGATACAAAAACAAGACCTGTATATATGCTGTCTACAAGCGACCCACTTCAGATCTAGGGACACACACAGACCAAAAATGAGGGGATAGAAAAAGGTATTTCATGTAAACAGACACCAAAAGAAAGCTGGAGTAGCAGCATTTTTATCAGACAAAATAGACTTTAAAATAAAGACTGTTATAAGAGATAAGGAAGGACACTACATAATGATAAAAGGATCAATCCAAGAAGATATAACAATTGTAAATATATATGCACCCAACGTAGAAGGACCTCAATATATAAGCCAAATGTTAACAGCTATAAATGGGGAAATCAACAGTAACACAGTAATAGTGGGGGACTTTTAACAACTTATTTACATCAATGGATCATCCAGATAGAAAATAAAGAACACAAGCTTTAAATGTTGCATTGGATAAGACGGATCTAATTGATATTAACAACTCATTTACACCAATGGATCATCCAGATAGAAAATAAAGAACACAAGCTTTAAACGTTGCATTGGATAAGATGGATCTAATTGATATTTTTAGGATATTTCATCCCCAAACAGTAGATTTCATTTTTTTTTAAAGTGCACATGGAACATTCTTCAGGATAGATCATTCCCTGGGCCACAAAACAAGCCTTGGTAAACTAAGAAAACTGAAATTATATCAAGCATTTTTTCCAACCACAATGCTATAACATTAGACACTACCTACAGAAGAAAAAAAGAAAAACTTTAAAAACCACAAACACATGGAGCTTAAGCAATACTCTTCTGAATGACTAAGGGTCAGTGAAGAAATCAAAGAGGAAATCAAAAATTATCTAGAAACAAATGACAATGAAAACATGACAACTCAAAACCTATGGAATGCAGCAAAAGCAGTGGTAAGAGGGAAGTTTATAGCAATACAAGTCTACCTCAAGAAACACTGAATAAAAAACCTAACCTTACACTTAGAACAACTAGAAGAAGAAAAAAATACCCCAAAGTTAGTAGAAGGACAGGAATAAGAAAGATCAGAGCAGAAATAAACAAAATAGAAACAAAGAAAACAGCAGCAAAGAGCAATGAAACTAAAGGCGGTGCTTTGAGAAGGTAAACGAAATTGATAAACCTTACGCAAGAGTTATCAAGATAAAAAGGGAGAGGACTCACATAAGTAAAATTAGAAATGAAAAAGAAGTTACAACTGACACAACAGAAATACAAAGGATCATAAGAGACTATTACCAGAACTACATGCCAATAAAATTGACAACTTAGAAGAAATGGACCTACACAAATCAATCAATGTGATATATCCTTTAGCAAATTGAAGAATAAAAACCATATGATCATCTCAAGAGATGCAGAAAAAGCTTTCAGCAAAATTCAACTCCCATTTATGACAAAAACTCCAGAAAGGGGCATACAGGGAACCTACCTCAACATAATAAATAAATAATAAACCTACCTCAACCATAATACAAACCACACACACATACATATAACAAATCCACAACAAACATAATTGTCAACAGTGAAAATCTGAAAGCATTTTCTCTAAGATCAGGAATAAGACAAGGATGGCTACTCTCACTACTTTTATTCAGCATAGTTTTGAAAGTCCTAGCCATGGCAAGCAGAGAAGAAAAATAAATACAAGGAATTCAAATTGGAAAAGAAGAAGTAAAACTGTCACTGTTTGCATATTCAGTTCAGTTCAGTTCAGTTGCTCAGTCGTGTCCAACTCTTTGCGACCCCATGAATAACAGCACGCCAGGCCTCTGTGTCCATCACCAACTCCCGGAGTTCACTCAAACTCACATCCTATCGAGTTGGTGATGCCATCCAGCCATCTCATTCTCTGTCGTCCCCGTCTCCTCCTGCCCCCAATCCCTCTCAGCATCAGAGTCTTTTCCAGTGAGTCAACACTTTGCATGAGGTTGAGGTGGCCAAAGTATTGGAGTTTCAGCTTTAGCATCAGTCCTTCCAATGAACACCCAGGATTGATCTTCTTTAGAATGGACTGGTTGGATCTCCTTGAAGTCCAAGGGACTCTCAAGAGTCTTCTCCAGCACCACAGTTCAAAAGCATAATTTCTTTGACGATCAGCTTTCTTCACAGTCCAACTCTCACATCCATACATGACCACTGGAAAAACCACAGTCTTGACTAGACGGACCTTTGTTGGCAAAGTAATGTCTCTGCTTTTTAATATGCTATCTAGGTTGGTCATAACTTTCCTTCCAAGGAGTAAGCGTCTTTTAATTTCATGGCAGCAATCAGCATCCGAGTGATTTTGGAGCCCCCCAAAATAAAGTCTGACACTGTTTCCAATGTTTCCCCATCTAACCAGTAACGCTGAAGAAGCTGAAGTTGAACAGTTCTATGAAGACCTACAAGACCTTTTAGAACTAACACCCAAAAAAGATGTCCTTTTCATTACAGGGGACTGGAATGCAAAAGTAGGAAGTCAAGAAACACCTGGAGTTACAGGCAAATTTGGCCTTGGAGTACGGAATGAAGCAGGGCAAAGGCTAATACAGTTTTGCAAAGAGAATGCACTGGTCATAGCAAACACCCTCTTCCAACAACACAAGAGAAGACTCTACAGATGGACATCACCAGATGGTCAACACCGAAATCAGATTGATTATATTCGTTGCAGTGGAAGACGGAGAAACTCTATACAGTCAGCAAAAACAATACCAGGAGCTGACTGTGGCTCAGATCATGAACTCCTTATTGCCAAATTTAGACTTAAATTGAAGAAAGTAGGGAAACTACTAGACCATTCATATATGACCTAAATCAAATCGCTTATGATTATACAGTGGAAGTGAGAAATAGATTTAAGGGACTAGATCTGATAGATAGAGTGCATGATGCACTGTGGATGGAGGTTCGTGACATTGTACAGTAGACAGGGATCAAGACCATCCCCATGGAAAAGAAATGCAAAAAAGCAAAATGGCTGTCTGGGGAGGCCTTACAAATAGCTGTGAAAAGAAGAGAAGCGAAAAGCAAAGGAGAAAAGGAAAGATATAAGCATCTGAATGCAGAGTTCCAAAGAACAGCAAAGAGAGATAAGAAAGCCTTCCATAGCGATCAATGCAAAGAACTAGAGGAAAACAACAGAATAGAAAAGACTAGAGATCTCTTCAAGAAAATTAGAGATACCAAGGGAACATTTCATGCAAAGATGGGCTTGATAAAGGACAGAAATGGTATGGACCTAACAGAAGCAGAAGATATTAAGAAGAGGTGGCAAGAATACACAGAAGAACTGTACAAAAAAGATCTTCATGACCAATATAATCACAATAGTGTGATCACTCACCTAGAGCCAGACATCTTGGAATGTGAAGTCAAGTGGGCCTTAGAAAGCATCACTAAAAACAAAAGCTAGTGGAGGTGATGGAATTCCAGTTGAGATAATTCAAGTCTTGAAAGGTGATGCTGTGAAAGTGCTGCACTCAATATGTCAGCAAAGCTGGAAAACTCAGCAGTGGCCACAGGACTGGAAAAGGTCCGTTTTCATTCCAATCCCAAAGAAAGGCAAGGACAAAGAATGCTCAAACTACTGCACAATTGCACTCATCTCACACGCTAGTAAAGTCATGCTCAAAATTCTCCAAGCCAGGCTTGCATATTACATGATACTATATATAGAAAATATATATATAGAAAATCCTAAAGATGTCAGACTTTATTTTTTTGGGCTCCAAAATCACTGTGGATGCTGATTGCAGCCATGAAATTAAAAGACGCTTGCTCCTTGGAAGGAAAGTTATGACCAACCTTGACAGTATATTAAAAAGCAGAGACATTACTTTGCCAACCAAGGTCCGTCTAGTCAAGGCTATGGTTTTTCCCGTGGTCATGTATGGATGTGAGAGTTGGACTGTGAAGAAAGCTGATTGCCAAAGAATCGATGCTTTTGAACTATGGTGTTGGAGAAGACTCTTGAGGGTCCCTTATTCTGCAAGGAGATCCAACCAGTCCATTCTAGAGGAGATAAATCCTGGGTGTTCATTGGAAGGACTGATGCTGAAGCTGAAACTGCAATACTTTGGCCACCTCATGCAACGAGTTGACTCACTGGAAAAGACTCTGATGCTGGGAAAGGTTGGGGGCGGGAGGAGAAGGGGACGACAGAGAATGAGATGGCTGGATGGCATCACTGACTCTGTGGACATGAGTTTGAGTGTACTCTGGGAGTTGGTGATGGATAGGGAGGCCTGGCGTGCTGTGATTCATGGGGTTGCGGAGAGTCGGACACGACTGAGCGACTGAACTGAACTGAACTGAAAGATGCTACCAGTAAACTACTGGCGCTAATCAATGAGTCTGGTACAGTTGCAGGACACAAAATTAATACACAGAAATCCCTTGCATTCCTGTACACTAACAATGAAAGAGCAGAAAGAGAAATTAAGGAAACAATCCCATTTACAACCACATCAAAAAGAATAAAATACCTAGAAAGAAACTTACTTAAGACTTGTAGTATGAAAAGTGTAAGCCACTGAGGAAACAAATCAAAGATGACACAAATGGGAGAGATATGCCATGTTCTTGGATTGGAAGAATCAATATTATCTAAATGACTATACAACCCAAGGCAATCTACACATTCAATGGGACCCCTGTCACCAAGGGCATTTTTCACAGAAGTAGAACAAAAAATTTTACTATTTTGAATGAAAACACAAAAATACCCCAAACAGACAAAGCAATCCTGAGAAAGAAAAACAGCTGGAGGCATGAAGTTCTCTGACTTTGGACTATACTACAAAGCTACAGTAATCAAGACAGTATGGTACTGGCACAAAAACAAAAGTATAGATCAATGAAACAGAACAGAAAGCCCAGAGATAAACACACTCACCTATGGTCAAATAATCTATGACAAAGGTGGTAAGAACATATAGTGGAGAAAAGATAGTCTCTTCAAGGAGTGGTGCTGGAAAAACTGGATAGCTAACATGAAATTAGAATACTCCCTAAAACCACACACAAAAGTAAACTCAAAATGGATTAAAGACCTAGTTGTAAGGCTGGATGTTATAAAAAAAACTCTCAAATATAGGCAGAACACTCTTTGACATAGATTGTAGCAATATCTTTTCTGTCTCACCTCCTAAAATAATGAAAATGAAACAAAAAATAAAACAAATGGGATCTAATTAAACTTAAAAGCTTTTGCACAGCAAAGGAAAACATAAAAGAAAGAAAAACCCCAAAAGACAAACCAACAATGAATTAATCTCCAAAACATACAAAGAGCTCATGCAGTGCAATTAAAACAAACAAACAAATAAAAAATCCCTCAATCAAAAAATGGGCATTTCTCCAAAGAAGAAACACAGATGGCCAAAAAGAACATGAAAAGATGCTCAATATCACCAATTAACAGAGAACTGCAAATCAAAACACAATGAGGTATATGACCTCACATTGGTCAGAATGGTCGTCATCAAAAATCCCACCAACAAGGCATGCTGGAAAGGGTCTGGAGAAAAGAGAACCCTTCTTTCCTGTTGGTGGGAATGTAAATTGGTACAGCCACTATGGAGAACATATAGAGGTCCTTAAAAAACTAAAAATAGAGCTACCATGTTGTTGTTGTTTAGCTTCTCAGTCGTGTCAATTGACACATTACTCATTACCATATGATCCAGCAATTCCACTCCTGGGCATATATCTGGAGAAAACCATAATTCCAAAAGATACATGCACCCCAATGTTCATTGCAGCATTCTTACAATAGCCAGCACAAGAAGCAACCTAAATGTCCATCAACAGATGAATGGATAAAGGAGACATGGTACATATATACAGTGGAATATTTGCCATAGAAAAGCACAAAATAATGCCATTTGCAGAAAGATGAATGGGCTCAGAGATTGTCATACTGAGTAAAATTAGTCAGACAGAAAAGGACAAATATCATATAACACTGTTTATATGTGGAATCTAAAAGAAATGATACAAATTAACTTATTTACAAAATAGAGTTACGGGTGTAGAAAATAAATTTAAAGGGGAAAGAAAGGGGATGAGGGATACACTGGGAGACTTGGATTGACATATACACACTACTATATATAAAACAGATAATCGACAAGAACCTACTGTATAGTTCAAGAAATTCTACTCAAAATTCTGTAATAACCTATATGGGAAAAGAATCTGAAAAAGAATGTATATAGGTATATGCATAACTGAATCACTCTGCTGGACACCTGGAACTAACACAACAATGCAAATCAACTATATAAAATTACATTAAAAAATTAAAATAGAAGCATTCTAGGACTTCACTGGTGGTACCAAGGAGAAGACTCCACCTGCCAATGAGGGGACATTGGTCTGATCCCTGGTCTGAGAAAATCCCACCTGCCGTGGAGCAACAAAGCTCATATACCACAACTACTGAGCCACAATCTAGAGCCTGTAAGCCACAACTATTGAGCCATGGGCCACAACTACTGAAGCCCACACACTCCTGGGCCCACAAGCAATAACTACTGATCATGCGTGCCGTGGTAACTGAAGTCCACACACCCTAGAGCTCACAAACCGTCAACTACTGAGTTCATGTGTTGCAAATACAGAAGCCTGCACCTAGAGCCTGTGTTCTGCAACAAGATAAGCCACTGCAATGAGAAGCCCATGTACCACAGCAAAGAGTAGCCCTTGCTTGCCACAACTAAAGAAAGCCTGAGCACAGAATGAAGACCCAGTGCAACTAAAAATAAATAGATGAATAAATAAGCAAGTTATTAAAAAACAGAAGCATTCCAGCCAAAGAGCATTTATATCCTATTATTTCTAGTCATAATATGCATGTATATATGCATATAATAACATATGTGTGTATAATAGTATATTATATATAAAATACATATGATAATATATATATCAATAAACTCAGAAAGGCAAAAAACAAAATACAAAGAGCACTTATCTCAAGATGGTAGGATTACATTTTCTGTTTTTCTTTTATCTTCTACAATGAACAGGTATTAGTTTTATAATAGAAATATATTTTAGAAGTGTTTTTATGACTTAACTATTTGGAGATGTGTGGCATTTAAGTCTATAGAAGTCAGATGCTTTTCAGATTTAATAAAAATTAAGTTCATAGACAAGAAAACTGTAATTATGTGAAGGATTCACGGAGAGAAAACAATTCCTACCTTGTGGAGAGAAACTGATAAAAACATAACATGTGCTGTGAGACCCAGCAGTGTAATGGAGGCAGTAAATCTCTAGATGCTCTATGCCTTTATGAGTCCCTATAAAGGAGTACCTCTTCTCTCTGTAACAGAAATAACATAGACACACACATTTATTTAAAGGAGAGGCTGAAAGAAAATCATCCTTAAGTACACACTGCAGTTACATAGGCTGCCTGTTTGCAAGTGGGATAGCAAACAGAAACAGTTGGATATATCATTTATTGCTTGTATGCCCTTGGGAAAGCTATTTATCCTCCCCAGGCCTCAGATTCCATATCTGTAAAAGGGGATAATAATAGCACCAAAGTAGAAAGGTTATTATAAAGATTAATATTCTTAAATACAACACTGTCAGGTATAATAATAATAGTAAATACCATTTGTATGCTAGGTGTGTGCTAAGTCGCTCAGTTTGACTCTTTGCGACCCCATGGGCTATAGCCCGCCAAACTCCTCTGTCCATGGGGATTCACCAGGCAAGAATGCTGGAGGGGTTGCCATGCCCTCCTCCAGGGGATTTTCCCAACCCAGGGATCAAACCCTGGTCTCCTACATTGCAGGTAGACTCTTTACCAGCTGAGCTACCAGGGAAGCCCATATATCATTTATGTGGTTTTGAAGATAAATAAATGGGTGGGGTTGATTCACAGAACATATTACTATCCGTTGATATTTTACTTCTGTTAGCATCTACAGTAATTCTCATTTCAGAGTTATGAGTGGATATTATTACCACCTGGCCCTCAGATTTGCAAATCAGAAACTTGATTTTATTAGAGCTACCCAACTTACAAACTCACAGGAACAGATAAATTTAAAAAGGGGAATTTTTTGATTTTTCAAAGTGATAGCCAATGGACTAGATAAAATATTATTTACTGATAGTTGATCTATTTAAGCAAAGACCACTTAGAAATTACCTGATTAGTGTAAAATTAAAGAAAATAGAATTGAAAACTCAAATTGGACCTTCTATCAAATCACAGCAGTGTGCCTTTCTACTTTGTAATTTCTTCTTCCACTTGATATGAAATCTTGAGAAGGCACAGCATTAGGAATGGAGCATTCTTGTCAAGAATGTTTAATTTGAACCTAATAATTTTTTTTTAAAAGTCAGAAATATTTAAATTAAGGGACTTCTGCAATTTGTCTAGACTTTTAAAAAAGATGTCAACAACATGACATAAAAAGGTTGATAATTTTTATTTTTTTTAAGATTAAAGGATGCTAAAGAGGGGGCCTTCTGGGATGGTGGCTACCAGTGTCCCCATCCTTCTTGCATGCCACTGCCAACCCATGCCTCTGTGGGAGATGCTCTAACACCAGCATTTTCACAGTCAGAAACGAAACCTGTGTCTCCTGCATTGGAAATGTAGAGTCTTAATCACTGGACCTCCAGGGAAATCCCATTAAAAAAAAATTGTTTTTTATATGGCCTTTGTGCAAAAGTTTCGAAAATCCATCTCTGAAATTGTTTTCAGAGATGTTTTTTAACTATATGAGCAGTTTCATTAATACATGATACCATACTGACGGAGGTAACGAAGACAATGGTGACCCCCTTCAAAAGGTCCCGTGCAGGCACTGCTGCAACTCAGTCTCCCAACCCTGCAGCAGGCCACTGCTGACCCATGTCTCTGCTGGAGACCCCTGGACTCATATGGACAAGTCTGGGTCAGTCTCTTGTGGGGATATCAGAGACTGAGACAGAACTGTGTTTGAGTGTCTCCCGCGGAGGTATGGGTCAGCAGTGGACTGCCACAGGGGCAGGGGCTTTCGGTGCAGTAGACCTGGGTATGGCATAAGCCCTCTTGGAGGAGGTCACCATTAACCTCAACACAGAGCCACAAGAACTTACACAGGACTGGGAAACAGAATCTTGGAGTGCATAAAAAAAAAAAAAACAAAAACTTGTGCACACCAGGACCCAGGAGAAAGGGGCAGTGACCCCACAAGAGACTGACTCAGATTTGCCTGTGAGTGTCCAGGAGTCTCTGGTGGAGGCATGGGTCCGCGGTGGCCTGCTGCAGGGTTGGGGGCACTGTGTGCAGCAGTGCATGCATGGGACCTTTTGAAGGAGGTCACCATTATCTTTATTACCTCCATCATAGATTAGCCTCAGGTCAAATAACAGGGAGGGAACATAGCCCCACCCATCAACAGAAAATTGGATTAAAGATTTACTGAGCATGGCCCCAACCATCAGAACAAGACCCAGTTTTCCCCTCAGTCAGTCTCTCTTATCAGGAAGCTTCCATAAGCCTCTTATCCTTCTCCATCAGAGGGCAGACAGAATGAAAACCACAATCACAGAAAACTAAACAATCTGATCACATGGACCACAGCCTTGTCTAACTCAAAGAAACTATAAGCCATGCTGTGTAGGGCCCGCCAAGATGGACAGGTCATGGTGGAGAGGTCTGACAAAGCGTGGTCCACTGGAGAAGGGAATGGTAAACCACTTCAGTATTCTTGCTTTGAGAACCCTATGAACAGTATGAAAAGACAAAAAGGTAGGACACTGAAACATGAACTTCCCAGGTCGGTAGGTACCCAATATGTTATTGGAGATCAGTGGAGAAATAACTCCAGAAAGAATGAAGAGATGGAGCCAAAGCAAAAACAACACCCAGTTGTGAATGTGACTGGTGATGGAAGTAAAGTCCAATGCGGTAAAGAGCAATACTGCATAGGAACCTGGAATGCTAGTGCCTTAAGAACTATAAACAGAGGTTTGTGACATTGTACAGGATATGCCAGCAAATTTGGAAAATTCAGCAGTGGACACAGGACAGGAAAAGGTCAGTCTTCATTCCAATAAAAAAAAAAAAGGCAATGCCAAAGAATGCTCAAACTACCGCACAATTGCACTCATCTTACACGCTAGTAAAGTCATGCTCAAAATTCTCCAAGCCAGGCTTCAGCAATATGTGAACCGTGAACTCCCAGATGTTCAAGCAGGTTTTAGAAAAGGCAGAGGAACCAGAGATCAAATTGCCAACATCCGCAGGATCATGGAGAAAGCAAGAGAGTTCCAGAAAAACATCTATTTCTGCTTCATTGACTATGCCAAAGCTTTTGACTGTGTCGATCACAATAAACTGTGGAAAATTCTGAAAGAGATGGGAATCCCAGACCACCTGACCTGCCTCTTGAGAAACCTGTATGCAGGTCAGGAAGCAACAGTTAGAACTGGACATGGAACAACAGACTGATTCCAAATAGGAAAAGGAGTGTGTCAAGGTTGTATATTGTCACCTTGCTTATTTAACTTATATGCAGAGTACATCATGAGGAACGCTGGGCTGGAAGAAGCACAAGCTGGAATCAAGATTGCTGGGAGAAATACCAATAACCTCAGATATGCAGATGACACCACCCTTATGGCAGAAAGTGAAGAGGAACTCAAAAGCCTCTTGATGAAAGTGAAAGAGGAGAGTGAAAAGGTTGGCTTGAAGCTCAACATTCAGAAAACAAAGATCATGGCATCTGGTCCCATCACTTCATGGGAAATAGATGGTGAAACAGTGGAAACAGTGTCAGACTTTATTTTTTGGGGCTCCAAAATCACTGCAGATGCTGATTGCAGCCAGGAAATTAAAAGACACTTACTCCTTGGAAGGAAAGTTATGACCAACCTAGATAGCATATTAAAAAGCAAAGACATTACTTTGCCAACCAAGGTCCGTCTAGTCAAGGCTCTAGTTTTCCCCGTGGTTATGTATGGATGTGAGAGTTAGACTGTGAAGAAGGCTGATTGCCGAAGAATTGATGCTTTTGAGCTGTGATGCTGGAGAAGATTTTGAGAGTCCCCTGGACTGCAAGGAGATACAACCAGTTCATTCTAGAGGAGATCAATCCTGGGTGTTCATTGGAAGGACTGATGCTGAAAATGAAACTGCAATACTTTGACCACCTCATGCGACGAGTTGACTCACTAGAAAAGACTGATGCTGGGAAGGATTGGGGGTGGGAAGAGACGGGGACGACAGAGAATGAGATGGCTGGATGGCATCACCAGCTCGATGTACATGAGTTTGAGTGAACTCCAGGAGTTGGTGATGGACAGGGAGGCCTGGCGTGCTGTGATTCATGGGGTCGCAAAGAGTCGGACACGACTGAGCGACTGAACTGAACTGGACTGACAGGAGGCAGTGATCAAGACCATCCCCAAGAAAAAGAAATGAAAAAGGCAAAATGGTTGTCCGAGGAGAACTTACAAATAGCTGAGAAAAGACAAGATGCAAAAGACAAGGAGAAAAGGAAAGATATACCCATCTGAATGCAGAGTTCCAAAGAACAGCAAGGAGAGATAAGAAAGCCTTCCTCAGTGATCAATGCAAAGAAATAGAAGAAATAATAGAATGGGAAAGACTGGAAATCTCTTCAAGAAAATTAGAGACACCAAAGGAACATTTCATGCACAGATGGGCTCAATAAAGGACAGAAATGGTCCTTTAATAACAGAATGGTCTTTATTAACAAAAGCAGAAAGATATTAAGAAGAGTTGGCAAGAATACACAGAAGAACTATACAAAAAAGGTCTTCGTGACCCAGATAACCACGATGGTGTGATCACTCACTTAAAGCCAAACATCCTGGAATGCAAAGTCAATTGGGCCTTAGAAAGCATCACTACAAACAAAGCTAGTGGAGGTGATGAATTCCAGCTGAGCTATTTCAGATCCTAAAAGATGATGCTGTGAAAGTGCTGCACTCAATATGCCAGCAAATCTGGAAAACTCAGCAGTGGCCACAGGACTCTGGAAAAGGTCAGATTTCATTTCGATCCCTAAGAAAGGCAATGCCAAAGAATGCTCAAACTTCTGCACAATTGGACTCATTTCATACGCTAGCAAAGTAATGCTCAAAATTCTCCAAGACAGGCTTCAACAGTCCATGAACCTTGAACTTCCAGATATTCAAGCTGGATTTAGAAAAGGCAGAGCAACCAGAGATCAAAATGACAACACTTGGTGGATCATTGAAAAACAAGAGAGTTCCAGAAAAACATCGACTTCTGCTTTATTGGCTATGCCAAATCTTTGACTGTGTGGATCACAACAAACTCTGGAAAATTCAAGAGATGGGAATACCAGACCACGTGACCTGCCTCTGGAGAAATCTGTACACAGCTCAAGAAGCAACAGTTAGAACTGGACATGAAACAACAGACTGGTTCAAAATTGGGAAAGGAGTATGTCAAAGTTGTATATTGTCACCCTGTTTATTTAACTTATATGCAGAGAACATCATGCGAAATGCCTGGCTGGATGAAGCACAAGCTGGAATCAAGATTGCTGGGAGAAATATCAATAACCTCAGATATGCAGATGACATCACCCTTATATCAGAAAGCGAAGAAGAACTAAAGAGCCTCTTGATGAAAGTCAAAGAGGAGAGAGGAAAGTCTTGCTTAAAACTCAACATTCAGAAAACTAAGATCATGGCATCCGGTCTCATTACTTCATGGCAAATAGATGAGGAAACAATGGAAACAGTGAGAGACTTTAATTCTTTGGGCTACAAAATCACTGCAGATGCTGATTGCAGCCATGAAATTAAGACTCTTGCTCCTTGGAAGAAAAGTTATGACCAACCTAGACAGCATATTAAAAAGCAGAGACGTTACTTTACCAACAAAGGTCCATCTAGTCAAAGCTATGGTTTTTCTAGTAGTCATGTATGGATGTGGGAGTTGGACTATAAAGCGGAGCACCAAAGAATTGATGCTTCTGAACTGTGGTGTTGGAGAAGACTCTTGAGAGTCCCTTGAACTGCAAGGAGATCCAACCAATCCATCCTAAAAGAAATCAGTCCTGAATATTCATTGGAAGCACTGATACTGAAGCTGAAACTCCAATACTTTGGCCACCTGATGCAAAGAATGGACTCATTTGAAAAGACCCTGATGCTGGAAAAGATTGAAGGCAGGAGGATAAGGGAACAACAGAGGATGAGATGGTTGGATGGCATCACCGACTCGAAGGACATGAATCTGAGTTAAGCTCTGGGAGTTGGTGATGGACAGGGAAGCCTGGCATGCTGCAGTCCATGGGTTGCAATGCCAGACACGACTGAGTGACTGAACTGAACTGAATATTTAAAAAATTAATTTTCACAATCTGAAATTTGATATGTCTGCATATTCAGACTACTATTTTATTCTTTGTCTAAGATTTAACTATAAGGGAAGATGAAAAACAACATTTTAAATCTTTATTATTATTTGATTCTTTCCTGGAAGCCCTTTGGAACCTGTTGACTTACTTCATGGGTTCTGCCTGTTCCCAAAATATTTATGTAATTGCTTTTGTTCCTAAAAATATTTTGCATACAGTTACTGGTTTCATTTGAATTTTTGATGAACTAAATGTCATCATCTCAAACTAAGCTTAGTGGGTCAAAGTTATGTATGCCTTTTGGGGTTAAAAACAAGTGGTCTTGTGTGGTATAAAGTTAATTGCAGAGGCAGTTACAAAAGAGAAATTTCAAAAATATTTTGAACAATTATAGCATTTATGACCTCCAAAGATAACTATTTGAGGGACAAAACTAATTTAAACTATATTTATTAAAATACCAGATTCTTCATAGTCCCAGTTTGTAACTTTAGTTTATTAAAGAGTTGTTGGTTTTGTTGGACTGGAATTTAAACATTTTACTGTTTCCTAATTATTGAATACTATTTTTAATTGGTATTAAACTTTTACAAGTGACCCTGATATTATAACTTGTCTCTAATTAAATAATAGTATACTTATATCATCATTTTCATTCTCTAAAAAAATGCCTTACAACTCAGTTCTAATTTTTGTTTTTGCATTTGCCATCATGAAAAACTGTATACATTCATGCTCGTAACTGTTTCATTATTATATTCGTTGTTATCTTTATGTATTGATAATGAAAGATGAGATCAAAATTATCCTTATTACCCAATTATCTGATTCTTTACCTAAAGGAGCCTAATCGAGAGATAAGACCAAGGCTGTATCAGATGGAGCAGGTACCGCAAAGCACCATTTATTTCGACTGCACTCACTTAATTTCTGAGAAATAAGACAGGAGTTGAGCTAAAACTTACTTTTGCTTTAGCCAGAAAGAAAGCAATTGTCAGTAAAATTAATGATATAGACATGAAGAAATGGATGTATTTTAAGAAAACAAATGCATTTTACTAGGCTTTGTGGTCATTTGTGATATCATTTATTTCTAATTCTTACTCTGATTTCAGAGCATTTTATTCTACAAGTTTATAAAATTGGCTTATAGGGACTAGGTACCATTTTTCAATGTTTCTTTAGTTGGTGGTGTTTTATAAGTATGAAAATGATTGTACTTTACTACTCATTTCACACACTAGCAAGAGTATCCTCAAAATCCTTCAAGCTAGGCTTCAGTAGTACATGAACAGAGAACTTCCAGATATACAGGCTGGATTTAGAAATGGTAGAGCAATCAGAGATCAAATTGCCAGCATTCACTGGATCATGCAGAAATCAAGAGAATTCCAGAAAAACATCCAGTTCTACTTCACTGACTTTGCTAAAGTCTTTGACCCTGTGGTGGTGGTGGGTAGTAGCTTAGTTATGTCCGATTCTTAGCGACCACATTGACTGTAGCCCTCCAGGCTCCTCTGTCCATGGGATTTTCCAGACAAGAATACTGGAGTGGGTTGCCATTCCCTTCTCCAGGGGACCTTCCCAATCCAGGAATAGAACCTGCATTTTTTGCGTCTCCTTCATTGGCAGGCAGATTCTTTGCCACTAGCACCACCTGGGAAGCCTTGTGCTTAGTCACTCAGTGGCTGACTCTGCGACTCCGTGGACTGCAGCCCACCAGACTCCTCTGTCCATGTGGATTCTCCAAGCAAGAATATTGGGGTGGGTTGCCACGCCCTCCTCCAGGGGATCTTCCCAACCCAGGGATCGAATCTGGGTATCCCACATTTCAGGTAGATTCTTTACTGACATGAGCCACCAGGGAAGCCTTGGATCACAACAAACTGAGGAAAATTCTTAGAGATGGGAGTGCCAGGCCACCTTTCCTGAATCCTGAAACGCTTGTACGCAGGTCAAGAAGCAACATTTAGAACCAGATATGGAAGAACTGACTGGTTCAAAATTGGGAAAGGAATATGACAAGGTTGTATACTGTCACATTGTTCAATTAACTTATATGCAGAGTGCATCATGTGAAATTCCAGGCTGTATGAATCACAAGCTGGAATCAAGACTGTCAAGAGAAATATCAACAACCTCATATATGTAGATGTTACCACTTTAACAGAACAAAGTGAAGAGGAACTAAAGAGCCCCTTGATGAGGATGAAAGAGGAGAGTGAAAAAGCTGGCTTGAAATTCAACATTCAAAAAATGAAGATCATGGCATCCAGTTCCATTGCTTCATGGCAAATAGAAGGGGAAAAGTGAAACAATGACAGATTTTACTTTCTTAGGCTCCCAAATCACCACGGATGGTTACTGCAGCCATGAAGTTCAAAGAGACTTGCTCCTTGGAAGAAAAACTATGAAAAATCCAGACAGCGTATTAAAAAGCAGAGACATTCCTTTGTTGAGAAAGGTCTGTAAAGTCAAAGATATGGTTTTTCCAGTAGTTGTGTACAGATGTAAGAATCAGACTAGAAAGAAGTCTGAACGCTGAAGAATTTATGTTTTTGAATTGTGATGACTGGAGAAGACTCTTGAGAGTCCCTTGGACTGCAAGGAGATAAACCAGTCAATCCTAAAGGAAATCAACCCAGAATATTCATTGGAGGGACTGATGCTGAAGCTCTAATACTCTGGCCATCTGATGCAAAGAGCTGACTTTGATCAGAAAAGACTCTGAGGTTAGGAAGGACTAAAGGCTAAAGGAGAAGGGGGCATCAGGCTGAGACAGTTAGATAGCATCACTGACTCAGTGAACATGAATTTGAGCAATCTGGGAGGTTGTGGAGGACAAAGAAGCCTGGCTTGCTACAGTCTAAGGGGTTGCAAAGAGTCAGACACAACTTAGTGACTAAACAACAGCAGTAGCTGATTCATGTTGTTGTACGCACTTTCTGTAGCACAATATTGCAAAGGAATTATCCTCCAATTAAAAATAAAAAAATTCAAATTTAAATTCTTAAATGTTATTACATATGAATTGTTGGCTAAGTTTCTAGAAAAAAGGTGTTACATCAGAAAAACATCTGCCATGCCTGCTAGCACAGCCTTCTTTTGGGTCCAACTCTAACATCTGTAAATGACTGAAAAAACCATAGCTTTGACTATATAGACTTTGTCACCAAAGTGATGTCTCTGCTTTTTAATACACTGGATTTGTCATAGCTTTCCTTCCAAGGGGCAAGCATCCTTGCATTTCATGGCTGCAGTCACTGTCCACAGTGATTTCGGAGCCAAAGGGTGGGGGGGAAATCTGTCACTGCTTCTACTTTTCCCCTTCTATTTGCCATGAAGTGATGGGATTGGATGCCATGATTTTCGTTTTTTGAATGTTGAGTTTTATGCCAGCTTTTTCACTCTCCTCTTTCACCCTCATCAAGAGGCTCTTTAGTTCCTCTTCACTTTCTTCCATATCTGAAGTTGTTGATATTTCTCCCAGCAACCGTGATTCCAGCTTGTGATTCATGAACAACTGACTAGTTCAAAATTGGGAATGGAGTACAACAAGGCTGTACTTTGTCACTTCTCTTATTTAATTTACATGCAGAGTACATCATCCAAAATACCGGGTTGGATGAATCACAAACTGGAATCAGCTCTAAGTATACATATATCCCCTTCCTCTTGAGCTCCATCCCACCACCTCATCCCACTCCTCTAGGTCATTACAGAGCACTGAATTGAGCTCTCTGTGCTCTTACATCAGCTTCCCACTAGCTTTCTATTTACACATGGTAGTGTATATATGTTAGCTGCTAAGTTTCTACAGATCATCGTTAATGTTAATATCATGCTGTTTGGTTTTGAATTTACACATGCAGATGGTTTAAAAATCAAGTAGTCTTATAAGACTCAGTTTTTAAACCATTTTTCCAATATCTAGAAGCAATTGTTTTCAAGTGATTTTAGGTATCTCTTCTGGCATTTATGAAGAAGAATATCTCTAAGTAAATGACTATATTTCTACCTCTTGATTAATCTATCAATTTCCCACAACTTACATTTAAGGAGGTAAGAAAGGGGGATTATAGATAATACATAACTGGGGTTTGATGACTGTGGATTCCATAGAACTGACTATGCTGTTTTGTTCAGTAACCCTCAATATCAATTTATTGAGAACCTTCTTTTTAATCCAGTTAGATTCTCTAAAAAAGAATCTTTCAATCTTCGGCCTAGCGTTACTAGCATTTTACAAACAAAATAGTAAGGACTTGGGCTGTATATTGTCACCCTGCTTATTTAACTTATATGCAGAGGACATCATGAGAAATGCTGGGCTGGAGGAAGCATAAGCTGGAATCAAGATTGCTGGGAGAAATATCAATAACCTCAGATATGCAGATGACACCACCCTTATGGCAGAAGGTGAAGAAGAACTAAAGAGCCTCTTGATGAAAGTAAAAGAGGAGAGTGAAAAAGTTGGCTTAAAGCTCAACATTCAGAAAACTAAGATCATGGCATCTGGTCCCATCACTTCATGGGAAATAGATGGGGAAACAGTGGAAACAGTGGCTGCTTTTATTTATTTGGGCTCCAAAATCACTGCAGATGGTGATTGCAGCCATGAAATTAAAAGACGTTTACTCCTTGGAAAGAAACTTATGACCAACCTAGACAGCATATTAAAAAGCAGAGACATTAATTTGTCAACAAAGGTCCGCTGATCAAGGCTATGGTTTTTCCAGTAGTCATGTATGGATGTGAGAGTTGGACTATAAAGGAAGCTGAGTGCCAAAGAATTGATGCTTTTGAACTGTGGTGTTGGAGAAGACTCTTAAGGGTCCCTTGGACTGCAAGGAGATCCAACCAGTCCATCCTAAAGGAGATCAGTCCTGGGTGTTCATTGGTAGGACTGATGTTGAAGCTGAAACTCCAATACTTTGGCCACCTGATACGAAGAGCTGACTCATTGGGAAGACCCTGATGCTGGGAAGGATTGAGAGGAAGGAGGAAAAGGGGATGACAGAGGATGAGATGGTTGGATGGCATCACCATTGGACTCAATGGACATGGGTTTGGGTAGACTCCAGCAGTTGGTGATGGTTAGGGAAGCCTGGTGTGCTGCGGTTCATGGGGTTGCAAAGAGTCAGACACGACTGAGTGACTGAACTGAACTGGGGTCTCATAGTAAGAGTGTAAAATGTCAGTCCAGTCTGTTTTCAGTAAAGTACTCTGCCAACTAGAATTCTCCAAATTTCCCCATTTGGGAACCTTCTGATTTACCAAAGAATAAACATTGTCTTTTGCTAGGATGATGAGTGGAGAGGTACTAGTCCAGTTGCAGATAACAGAGCAAAAATGCAAGAGACTGTCTTAAATAGACTTCCAACCAGGCTTGCTCTTATTTTTCCCTTTAACCTGCTTCTGTAAGTCTTGTTGGTTCTAATATCCAAGTTTCTTGGAAACCATAATGCAAACAGAATTGTTCCTGGCTTTACCTACTGCTGGTTTTAAGATTCAACTTGCTTGGATTTGCTAAGTCATTTAGGTGTAGTTCTTCTGCCGTCTAGTTTCCACGTTTTGTACTATCATTCTTCTCCCATTCTCTTTTTCTCTTCTTGTTTCATCCTTCTTAATAAAACATTTAATATTATTTTAACGTGGTTTTGAAAGGGGATGGAGTTAAATAAATATGTTCACTCTACCTTCTTTAACCAGAAATCAACATTGCTAATTTTATTCTCTTGAGTAGTTTCTTCTTTTTAACATTTGTTAGATTTGAGATAAATACTTTTTTAAAAAAAAAGACAATTTCTATTTTAAGAAAATTGGAAATTACCACACTCAATCCCTATACTCAGTCTCAGAGTAAGATTGCTCAGAGATTGCTATTTATATATCAGCTATTTTATATTGAATGCCTGAGTTCTTCACAGCATGCGGGGATTTTTGGTACTCTACTGCCCTGGTAACAATAACTAAGAGCCATATATTACAGAGCTCAATCTGTTAAGAGTCAGGACATGGACAAGATTATCAAAATTTCCAAATCAAAAATTGGGCATACAGTTTAACCTTTAGACGAAGTAAGCAGGCCCACCAATCATGGGCTGGACAATGTACTATGTTTGTTTCATTATCTTACTTAATATATATACATGCAATGATTTTTAGTTTAATAACTAAATACGTTAATAACTTTAATAAGACAATGTCATATATACATTTCATTATTTCATATAATACATGTATGACATAGTTTTTACTGTATAAGCTTTATGAAAAAAAATATAATAATGTAGCTCTGTATGTACTCAAGTGATCAACTGACAAAACATAGTACCTAAAGAAACTAAGGTATAGAACAGAGTGTATAACCTGCTGCATTCTGTAAATGCCTATATACATGTGGCGATGCATTTAACATTTTTGCAGGAATGCATGAGTGGTAGCAGGGACTGCCTCTGGAAAGGAAAATAGATATCTGGGGGACAAGACTTGGAAGTGTAATTTTTCACTGCCTTTGTATACCTCTCAAATTCTATGTCGTGCAAGTAAGCTATTCAAAAATAAATAAAAGATAATTATAAAACATGTATAATTTGGCTTCTTCAGGCCTGCCAAACTCCAGATCATCTGATTGTCAGCCACAGACAGAAAGTAGCTCTTTTGGCAAAGCTATCTTTTTTTCCCTTCCCGGCTTCCTGATGTGCCCCTCTTTCTTGTCAAACTTTATTGAAACCTGCATAAAGCAGCAATCAACTCCAGCATTTTGAATTTTTCTCCTTCATAGAAGTGAAAACACTTTGGTAGAAAGATGGCCTGACTCCCAAATGTATCAGATGATGGCTTAGATACTTAGCTAACTTACCAGACTGAGATGGTGTTTGGGGCCCTCACCACCCTTCACCTGACTGCTTTGGCCAAGCCAAGATTGTATTTTAGGGTCTGTTACTTGCAATAATTTGTTATCTGCAGGCCTATCACATTGAATAGCTATCTAATTATGGTGAATATAAATGCATAAATGAATAATATTATTTATAGGGTTAATCCACCTAGATTTAAAATGATTATGTAATAGAGATTTTTAAGTCTCTATTTTAAATTTTCAAATTATTTGGTAATTATAGCTGTCTTCTTTCCCTGATTCCAAGATCTAGTCAACGGCCATACATTTTATTCAGTTGTCATATCCATTTAACCTCCTTTAATATTTTTTTGATAACAGTATGGTTAGTTAGTTAGTTTAAGATACAACTGAACAACTGTTCAGCTGTTTGCAACCCAGTGGACTGCAGCATGCCAGGCTTCCCTGTCTATCACCAGCTCCTGGAGCTTACTCAAGCTCATGTCCATTGAGTTGGTGATACCATCCAACCATCTCATTCTCTGTCGTCCCCATTTCCTCCTGCCTTCAATCTTTCCCAGCATCAGAGTCTCTTCAAATGAGTCAGCTCTTCACATCAGGTGGCCCAAGTATTGGAGTTTCAGCTTCAGTATCAGTCCTTCCAGTGAATATTCAGGACTGATTTCCTTTACAATGGACTGGTTGGATCTCCTTGAAGTTCAAGGGACTCTCAAGAGTCTTCTCCAACACCACAGTTCAAAAGCATCAATTTTTCGGCTCTCAGCTTTCTGTATAGTTCAACTATGACATCCATACATAACTACTGGAAAAACCATAATTTGACTAGACGGACGTTTGTTGGTAATGTCTCTGCTTTTTAATATGCTGTCTAGGTTGGTCATAACTTCTCTTCCAAGGAGCAAGTGTCTTTTAATTTCATCTCTGCAGTCACCATCTGCAGTGATTTTGGAGCAAGTCTGTCACTGTTTCCATTGTTTCCCCATCTATTTGCCATGAAGTGATGGGACCGGATGCCATGATCTTACTTTTCTGAATGTTGAGTTTTAAGCCAGCTTATTCACTCTCCTCTTTCCCTTTCATCAAGAGGTTCTTTAGTTCTTCGCTTTCTGACATAAGAGTGGTATCATCTGCATATCTGAGATTATTGATATTTCTCCCAGCAATCTTGATTCCAGCTTGTGCTGCATCCGGCCCGGCATTTCGCATGATGTTCTCTGCACAGATGTTAAATAAGTAGGGTGACAATATACAGCCTTGAAGTACTCCTTTCCTGATTTGGAACCATGTTCGATTCTAACTGTTGCTTCTTGACCTGCATAGAGATTTCTCAGGAGGCAGGTCAAGTGGTCTGGTATTCCCATCCCTTTCAGAATTTTCCACAGTTTATTGTGATCCACACAGTTAAAGGCGTTGGCATAGTCAATAAAGCAGAACTAGATGTTTTTCTGGAACTCTCTTGCTTTTTTGATGATCCAAGGGATGTTGGCAATTTTTTCTCTGGTTGCTCTGCCTTTTCTAAATTCAGCTTGAATATCTGGAAGTTCAAGGTTCATGGACTGTTGAAGCCTGTCTTGGAGAATTTTGAGCATTACTTTGCTAGTGTGTGAGATGAGTCCAATTGTGCAGAAGTTTGAGCATTCTTTGGCATTGCCTTTCTTAGGGATCGGAATGAAAACTGACCTTTTCCAGTCCTGTGGCCACTGCTGAGTTTTCCATATTTGCTGGCATACTGAGTGCAGCACTTTCACAGCATCATCTTTTAGGATCTGAAATAGCTCTGCTGGAATTCCATCACCTTCACTAGCTTTGTTCATAGTGATGCTTTCTAAGGCACACTTGACTTTGCATTCCAGGATGTTTGGCTTTAAGTGAGTGATCACACCATCATGGTTATCTGGGTCATGAAGATCTTTCTTGTATAGTTCTGTGTATTCTTGCCACCTCTTCTTAATATCTTCTGCTTCTGTTAGCTCCATACCATTTTGGTCCTTTACTCTGCCCATCTTTGCATGAAATGTTCCCTTGGTATCTCTGATTTTCTTGAAGAGATCTCTTGTTGTTCCTATTCTGTTGTTTTCCTCTATTTCTTTGCACTGATCACTGAGGAAGGCTTTCTTCTCTCTCCCTGCTATTCTTTGAAACTCTGTATTCAAATGGGTATATCTTCCCTTTTCTCCTTTGCCTTTCACATCTTGCCTTTTCTCAGCTGTTTGTTATGCCTCCTCAGACAACCATTTTGCCTTTCTCCATTTTTTTCTCTTGGGGATGGTCTTGATCACTGCCTCCTGTCAATGTCACAAACCTCTGTCCACAGTTCTTCAGGCACTCTATCAGATATAATCCCTTGAATCTATATGTCATGTCTACAGTATAATCATAAGGGAAAGGGAATTGATTTTGGTCATACCTGAATGGTCTAGTGGTTTTTCCTACTTTCTTCAATTTAAGCTTGAGTTCTTCAATAAGGAGTTCATGATCTGCACCACAGTCAGCTCCCGGTCTTGTTTTTGCTGACTTTATAGAGCTTCTCCATCTTTGGCTGCAAAGAATATAGTCAATCTGATTTCGGTGTTGACCATCTGGTGATGTCCATGTGTAGAGTCTTCTCTTGTGTTGTTGGAAAAGGGTGTTTGCTATGACCAGTGCGTTCTCTTGGGAAAACTCTTAGTCTTTGTCCTGTTTTACTTTGTACTCCAAGGCCAAAATTGCCTGTTACTCCAGGCATTTCTTGACTTCCTACTTTTGCATTCTAGTACCCTATAATAAAAAGGACATCTGTTTTGGGGTTAGTTCTAGAAGGTCTTGTAGATCTTCATAAAACCGTTCACCTTCAGCTTCTTCAGCATTACTGGTCAGGGCACAGACTTGGATTACTATGATATTGAATGGTTTGCTTTGAAAATGAGCAGAGATCATTCTGTCATTTTTCAGTTTGCATCAAAGTACTGCATTTTGAACTGTTTTGTTGACTATAATAACATAGTAGCTTCTAAAAATTAATTCAAGTCTATATTCAATGTATTCTATATTTCTATAGGAGTACCAAGTATAATAGAAAACAGCAAAATAAATAATAATCAGGCCAGGTCTGCAGAGCAAATATAAGCTCTGAGAATATAAGAAGAGAGAATTATGTACAATATTCAGTACAACATTCCACTACCATTCTAGACTTGGAAATTCTAAATGAAGCTAAAATCTTAGTTATAGAAGCTAATTTACACTCCAACATTCTAGTCCATATTTTCTCATGTCAATCATTTTACCACTAGTATTGTGAACCATTATAAATACACATCATATTACACAGTACAAATTTGTTTATATATCTGCTTTCTCAGCTGGTTTATGAGCTCTTCCACAGCAGGAACTAGAGGTCATGGCATAACATCTAGTATAATGTACACACAATAACTGTGTGAATCATAAGGTAGGAAGTTAAACCGTTGAATGAAAGGCAAAGTGGTATTAGAAGATCAGATAAGGAGTAGTTTTAATTTCCAAAGGGTAGCTTGGAGAAAGCTACAAAAACAAGGGAGCATTTAAAGAAAATTGAGATCTTAATATATCGAAATATAACGAGACAGGATTATGTGCAGACAGAACAGGAAAACTTTGAAAAAGTATGAAGGTAAAAAAGGCACTGGGTATGCCTTACAATGTTCATAATCCAATATCATTGGAATTTCAAGCTTCTGCGACTGACTGATAGATGTATTAAATATAGGGAGGAGTAATGGGAATAACACCTAGACAAATTAGCAGTGATCTGAGTGGGTCATCTTTCCCAGAGCTGTACTACTGTGGCACGAATAGTATAGGTCTATCAAAATGATGCACAAAATGGCCTTTGAGAATTTATCCATATGTATGAACACAATTCAGATGTCTATATATTATCTTAGAATAATGTAGAACACTCTACCAACGGCATTTCATGGAATAATATACTCCTGCTGCTGCTGCTGCTGTGAAGTCACTTCAGTCGTGTCCGACTCTGTGCGACCCCATAGATGTCAGCCCACCAGGCTCCCCCGTCCCTGGGATTCTCCAGGCAAGAATACTGGAGTGGGTTGCCATTTCCTTCTCCAATGCATGAAACTGAAAAGTGAAAGTGAAGTCGCCCAGTTGTGTCTGACTCTTAGAGAAATGCAAATATCTGAGGAACTGAGTTCAACTCAGTGTATTTTCCCAAATAATCTGACCATGTGACACTTCTGTAATAAAATTCCTATTAACATCTCAGTTTGGAAAATATTGTTATTTCCCTACATTTAATATATAAGGTATCATTACAACTTAAGTCTGAGTCATCAAATGGGTCTATTTCAAGCTTATGATGCTATATTACTATAATATTACTACTTGGAACAACTCCTAAATATTCACCAATTTGGTAGCAAGCAGAGGATATGAGCTTGTATCAGAAGAAATTATCACAATAAGTTTACTTTTGTTGTATATACCCAGACTACACGAATTGTTAAGATTTTATGGTGGATTAACCTAAAATATAGTGAAATTTAGTCAGATAAATATAAAGTTTAATTTAGCTATACTTCACTAAAAATATAAAGAAAGTGGAAACAAGAGGAAAGTTTACAAATAGGGGAATAGTTAAATAAACTTTGGGATCTCATACTACACAATATTGCAGTCTTTAAAAAAATAAATTAGAGCTATTTCTACAAGGTATTGAAGGGTGAGAAATGCAAGGTGAAGGTATGTAGGTATGCATGTGTGTGTATGTAATCCCATCTTTTAAAGCAATGAACAATTTGTCTCTATGTATGTGTATGTACATATGTGTTATACAAACTGAGAATAGGAATGATACATACTAGGTTAAGAAAAGAAGATTGCGTGGTATGAATATGATAAGAATTTTACAAGCATATAAAAAATAAGATCTAAGAAAATGAAGAAAACCTAGAGAATTTACATCAAAGTTGATTCTAACTAATACAATAAATCTTTCCTATCTGATTTCTTTGATGACTTCCTATTAATTACAGTAAAGGCTGGGACAAGTGGTATATAGCATAAGTTACATATTCTATCATGATCTGATTCTTACTTTTCTCACATTCCCAGTATATATTCTACATTCCAGCTATAATAAACCACCTAGTATTTACTGGAATATTCTGTGCTACTGCATATTCCAGTACCTTGGTACATACCAGGTCCATTGCCCAAAATGCCCTTTTATTTTTTGTTTCTTTGCATGTGGAACTCTTTTCTAAAAAATTTGCGTAAGACACAGTTGAACAAATCTTAAAAATATGTGTTGCATAATAAGCATTAGGGCTTCCAAGGTGGCACAGTGATAAAGAATTCACCTGCCAGTGCAGAGATGCAAGAGATGCTGGTCTGATCCCTGGGTTAGGAAGATTCCCTGGAGAAGAAAATGGCAACCCACTTCAAGTATGCTAGCCTGGAAAATTTCATGGATAGAGGAGCCTGGCGGGCTATAGTCTACGGGGTCCCAAAGATTCAGTTGCGACTGAGTGACTGAGCACATACACATAATAGGCATTAAGTATGACAGAAATTCATGGAAAAGAAATGCAAAAGAGCGAAATGGCTGTCTGAGGAGGCCTTACAAATAGCTGTGAAAAGAAGAGAGGCGAAAAGCAAAGGAGAAAAGGAAAGATATAAGCATCTGAATGCAGAGTTCCAAAGAATAGCAAGGAGAGATAAGAAAGACTTCCTCAGTGATCAATGCAAAGAAATAGAGGAAAACAACAGAATAGGAAAAACAAGAGACCTCTTCAAGAAAATTAGAGATTCCAAGGGAACATTTCATGCAAAGATGGGCTCGATAAAGGACAGAAATGGTATGGACCTAACAGAAGCAGAAGATATTAAGAAGAGGTGGCAGGAATACACAGAAGAACTGTACAAAAAAGATCTTCACGACCAAGATAGTCACGATAATGTGATCACTGACCTAGAGCCAGACATCTTGGAATGTGAAGTCAAGTGGGCCTTAGAAAGCATCACTACGAACAAAGCTAGTGGAGGTGATGGAATTCCAGTTGAGCTATTTCAAGTCTTGAAAGATGATGCTGTGAAAGTGCTGCACTCAATATGCCAGCAGATTTGGAAAACTCAGCAGTGGCCACAGGACTGGAAGAGGTCAGTCTTCATTCCAATCCCAAAGAAAGGCAATGCCAAAGAATGCTCAAACTACCGCACAATTGCACTCATCTCACACGCTAGTAAAGTCATGCTCAAAATTCTCCAAGCCAGGCTTCAGCAGTATGTAAACCGTGAACTCCCAGATGTTCAAGCAGGTTTTAGAAAAGGCAGAGGCACCAGAGATCAAATTGCCAACATCCGCTGGATCATGGAGAAAGCAAGAGAGTTTCAGAAAAACATCTATTTCTGCTTTATTGACTATGCCAAAGCCTTTGACTGTGTCGATCACGATAAACTGTGGAACATTCTGAAAGAGATGGGAATCCCAGACCACCTGACCTGCCTCTTGAGAAACCTGTATGCAGGTCAGGAAGCAACTGTTAGAACTGGACATGGAACAACAGACTGGTTCCAAATAGGAAAAGGTGTACGTCAAGGTTGTATATTGTCACCTTGCTTATTTAACTTATATGCAGAGTACATCATGAGGAACGCTGGGCTGGAAGAAGCACAAGCTGGAATCAAGATTGCCAGGAGAAATATCAATAACCTCAGATATGCAGATGACACTACCCTTATGGCAGAAAGTGAAGAGGAACTCAAAAGCCTCTTGATGAAAGTGAAAGAGGAGAGTGAAAAGGTTGGCTTGAAGCTCAACATTCAGAAAACAAAGATCATGGCATCTGATCCCATCACTTCATGGGAAATAGATGGAAAAACAGTGGAAACAGTGTCAGACTTTGTTTTTTTGGGCTCCAAAATCACTGCAGATGCTGATTGCAGCCATGAAATTAAAAGACGCTTGCTCCTTGGAAGGAAAGTTATGACCAACCTTGATAATATATTAAAAAGCAGAGACATTACTTTGCCAACCAAGGTCCGTCTAGTCAAGGCAATGGTTTTTCCCGTGGTCATGTATGGATGTGAGAGTTGGACTGTGAAGAAGGCTGACCGCCGAAGAATCGATGCTTTTGAACTGTGGTGTTGGAGAAGACTCTTGAGAGTCCCTTATACTGCAAGGAGATCCAACCAGTCCATTCTAGAGGAGATCAATCCTGGATGTTCATTGGAAGGACTGATGCTAAAGCTGAAACTGCAATACTTTGGCCACCTCATGCGACGAGTTGACTCACTGGAAAAGACTCTGATGCTGGGAAAGGTTGGGGGCGGGAGGAGAAGGGGACGACGGAGAATGAGATGGCTGGATGGCATCACCGACTCTGTGGACATGAGTTTGAGTGAACTCCGGGAGTTGGTGATGGACAGGGAGGCCTGGCATGCTGTGATTCATGGGGTCGCGGAGAGTCAGACACGACTGAGCGACTGAACTGAACTGAACTGATGACAGAAATTCAGAGTCCTGACTAGAGTTGTCAGGAAAACATAGAATATGAACTAGTTCTTGAAAGATCAGCACTTTAACAGAAGTGAGAAGGTACAGGCATACTTTAGATATATTGCAGGTTCAGTTCCACACCATAACTATAAAGCAAATATTATTCTCAACAAAACTACTCACACAAATAGTTTGCTTTCCCAGTATATATAAAACTTATGTTTACATTATATTTTAGTCTATTAACTGTATAATAGCATTGTGTAAAAAAAAAAAACGATGTGCATACCTTAAAGAAAAAAATACTGCCTAAAAACACTAACCATCATCTGAGTCTTTAGTGGGCTATAATCATTTTGCTGGTGGAAGGTCTTGCCTCAATGTTGATGGCTGCCAAATGATCAGGGTGGTGTTTGCTGAAAGTTGAGGGGGTACCATGGCAATTTCTTAAACTAATAAAGCAATGATGAAGTTTGATGTATCGAGTGACTCTTATTTTCAATAGAAATTTCTCTGTAGCACACAATGCTGTTTGATAGCATTTTACCCACAGGAGAACTTCTTTCAAAACTGGATTCGATCCTCTTAAACTATGCTGCTGCTTCATCAACCAAGTCAAGGTAATAGCCTAGATTTTTTGTCATTTTCAACAATTTTCACAGCATCTTCATTATGAGTAGATTCCATTTCACGCAAGAAACCACTTTCTTGCTCATCACTAAAAAGTGACTCTTCATCCATTCAAAGTTTATCATGAGATTACTGTAATTCAGTTAAATCTTCAGGTTCCACTTCTAATTTTAGCTCTTTTGCTGCTTCCACCACACTCACAGTTATTTCCTCCACTGAACTCTTGAACCTCTCAAAGTTATCTATAAGGGTTGGAATCAATATTTTTTAAAGTTCCTGTTAATGTTGATATTCTGACCTCTTCCCATGAATGACAAATATTCTTAATGGCATTTGGACTGGTAAATCCTTTCCAGAAGGTTTTCAGCTTACTTTGCCTAGACCCATCAGAGCAATCACAATCTATGGCAGTTATAGCCTTATGAAATGTTATTTTTTTAAGGGATAGGGCTTGAAAGTTGAAATTACTCCTTGATCTGTGGGCTATAGAATGGATATTGTGTTAGCAGGTATGAAAACAACATGAATCTCATTGTACATCTTCATCAAAGCTCTTGGGTGACAGGTGCATTGTTAATGAGCAGTAATATTTGGAAAGGAATCTTTTTCCTAAGCAGTAGGTCTCAATAGTGAGCTAAAAGTATTCCGTAAATCATGTTATCAACAGACTGCTGTCATCTAGGCTTTGTTGTTCTATTTACAGAGCACAAACAGTATATTTAGCATAATTATTAGGGTCCTAGGATTTTCATGAATGATAAATGAGCACTGCCTTCAACTTCAAGTCATCAGGTTCATTAGCCCCTAACAAAAGGGTCAGTCTGTATTTTGAATCTTTGAAGGCAGACACTGACTTCTCCTCTCCAGCTATGAAAGTCCTTAACGGCATCTTCTTAACATAAGGCTACACTGGAAATCTGTTGTGCAGTGCATCAACCTACATTATCTTAGCTAAATCTTCTGGATAACTTGCTGCAGCTTCTACATCAACACTTGCTGCTTCAGCTTGCACTGTGATGCTATGCTACAGAATAGGTTCTTTAAACCTCATGAAGCAAGTTCTGTTAGCTTTAAACTTTATTTCTGTAGCTTCCTCAACTCTCAGATTTTATAGAAATGAAGAGCACTAAGGTGTTGCTCCGGATTAGGCTTTGGCTTAAGGGAATCTTGTGACTGGTTTGATCTATCCAAGCCACTAGAACTTCTTCCAATTAGCAATAAGATTGTTTTGCTTTCTTGTCATTCAAATGTTCTCTGGAGTAGCATTTTTAATTTTCTTCTATAGATTTTCATTTGCATTTACAACTTGGCTTACTGTTTGGCACAAGAGGTCTAGTTTTTGACCTATATCAACTTTTGACATGCCTTCCTCATTAAGCTTAATAATTTCTAGCTTTTGATTTAAATTGCAGAGATGTGGAACTCTTCCTTCCACTTGAATACTTAGAGGCCAATGTAGGGTTATTAATTGTCCTAATTTCAATATTGTTTTGTCTCAGGGAACAGGGTGACTGAAGGAGAGGGAGATAGGGAAACAGTCAATTAGAGAAACAGTCAGAACACAAGCAACATTAATTTCTGCATCTTATATGGGTATGGTCCTGGTGTCGCAAAACAAGTACGCTAGTAACGTCAAAGATCACTGATTACAGATCACCATAAAAAATATAATAATAATGAAAAAGTTTGAAATACTGTGAGAATTACTATCAAAACTTGGCACAGAAAGATGAAGTGAGCAAACGTGGGTTAGCAAAATAGTGCTAATAGACTTGCTTAATGCAAGGGTTGCCACAAACTTTCACTCTCTAAGAAATGCAATATATGTGAAGTACAATAAAGTGAAGCCCAATAAAATAAAGTATGCTTGTATTACAAGGAGGGAGAAAGGACAAAACCAAGGCATACAGGTGGTATACGGTAATGACATCTTTAGGAGGGCGTGTGGTAAGTAATTGTGGATGGGTAGATGGATGGATTCGGAGAAGGCAATGGCAAGCCACTCCAGTACTCTTGCCTAGAAAATCCCATGGACGGAGGAGCCTGGTAGGCTGCAGTCCATGGGATCGCTAAGAGTCGGACATGACTGAGCGACTTCACTTTCACTTTTCACTTTCATACATTGGAGAAGGAAATGGCAACCCACTCCAGTGTTCTTGCCTGGAGAATCCCAGGGACGGGGGAGCCTGGTGGGCTGCCGTCTATGGGGTCACACAGAGTCGGACACGACTGAAGTGACTTAGCAGCAGCAGATGGACGGATTTATCAGAGGATTAATACAGGGAAACAGCAAGTTATAAGATAGGAAGGTTGGAACAGGGTCAGCTACTTTAGACTTAAATATGAAGCAAGGCACCTAAAATTTAGCTTAAATACCTGGGTTCTTCAAATAGGACCATGTAAGCCTCATGTTGGAGAAGGAAATGGCAACCCACTCCAGTGTTCTTGCCTGGAGAATCCCAGGGACAGGGGAGCCTGGTGGGCTTCCGTCTATGGGGTCACACAGAGTCGGACACGACTGAAGTGACTTAGCAAACCTCATGTGATCCTAGAAGGCCCAGAATACACATATAGCATCTTTCTGAATCATGAAATTTATTTGGAAATTTTAAGAATTAAGTAATTTAAGTTTTAACTTAAATTCAAAGCACTATTTAAAAACATTTATTTAAATTTAATATATGATTTTTATATTAAAACAAATACAGACATTTCTCCAAAGACTGACACACCAATAAACACATGGGACTTTTGCGGTAGCTCAGCTGGTAAAGAATCTGGCTACAATGCAGGACACCCTGATTTGATTCCTGGGTCAGGAAGATCTGCTGAAGAAGGGATAGGCTTCCCGCTCCAGTATTCCTGGACTTTCCTGGTGGCTCAGTTGGTAAAGAATCCCACTTGCAATGCGGGAGACCTGGTTTCAATCACTGAGTTGGGAAGATCCCTAGGAGAAGGGAATGGCTACCCATTCCAATATTTTGGCCTGGAGAATCCCATGGACTGACAGTCCTTGGTTTCGCAAAGAGTCGGAAATGACTAAGTGACTTTCACTTTTCTTTTAATAAACACATAAAAAGATGCTCAATATGACTAATTATTAGAGAAATGCGAATCAAAACTACTATGAGGTATCACCTCACCTCAGTCAGAATGGGCATCATGAAAAAATCTGCAAATGTTGTAAATGCTGGAGAGGATAAGGAGAAAAGGGAACCCTCCTACACTGTTGGTGGGAATGTAAACTGATATAGCCATTATAGAGAAGAGTATGGAGATTTCTTTAAATACTAGAAGTAAACCCACTATATGATCCAGCAATCCCACAGGGCATACACCCTCAGAAAACCACAATTCTAAAAGACATATGTACCTTAATGTTCACTGTGGCAATATTTACAACAGCCAGGACATGGAGCAACTTAGATGTCCATCAACAGATGGGGAGATAAAGAAGATGCGGCATATGTAAGCAATAGAATATAAGCCATAAAAAAGAATGAATTTGCATTAGTTCTAATGAGAGGGATGTACCTAGAGACTGTTATACAAAGTGAAGTAAATCAGAAAGAGAAAAACAAGTATCGTATATTAAAACATATATATGGAATCCAAAAAATGGTCTTGATGAACCTATTTGCAGGGAACGAATGGAAACACAGACGTAGAGAATGGCCTTGTGGACATAATGGGGGAGGAGAGAGTGGGACGAATGGAGAAAGTAGCATCTACCTATATACACTATCTTATGTAAAACAGATAGCTGGTGAGAAGTTGCTATATACCATAGGGAGCCCAGCCTGGTGCTCTGTGATGACCTAGAGGGACGAGATGGGGGAAGGCTCGACAGGGAGGGTATATAATTATGGCTGATTTATTCTGTCTGCCCTCTGATGGATAAGGATAAGAGGCTTGTGGAAGTTTCCTGATGGGAGGTACTGGCTGTGGGGCAAACCGGGTCTTGCTCTGATGGGTCAGAGTCATGGTGGAGGGTTCTAACAAAACGTGGTCCACTGGAGAAGGGAATGGCAAATTACTTCAGCAATCTTCCTATACAAAAAAGATCTTAATGAACCAGATAACCATTATGGTTATCTCAGTAACCATCACTCACGATGGTGTGATCACTCACCTAGAGCCAGACATCCTGGAGTGATAACTCAAGTGGGCCTTCAGAAGCATCAGTATGAACAAAACTAGTGGAAGTGATGGAATTCCAGCTAAGCTATCTCAAATCCTAAAGGATGATGCTTTAAAAGTGCTGCACTCAATATTCCAGCAAATTTGGAAAACTCAGCAGTGGCCACAGGACTGGAAAAGGTCAGTTTTCATTCTAGTCCCAAAGAAAGGCAATACCAAGGAATGTTCAAACTACCACACAATTGCACTTACTTTACATGTTAGCAAAGTAATGCTCAAAATTCTCCAAGCCAGGCTTCAACAGTATATGAACCGAGAACTTTCAGATGTTCAAGCAGGATTTAGAAAAGGCAGAGGAACCAGAGATCAAATCACCAACATCTGTTGGATCATTGAAAAAGCAAGAGAGTTCCAGAAAAACATCTACTTCTGCTTTATTGACTATGCCAAGGGCTTTGACTGTGTGGATCACAACAAACTGTGGAAAATTCTGGAAGAGATGGGAATAGCAGTGCACCTGCCTTGCCCCTTGAGAAACCTGTATGCAGGTAAAAAAGCAACAGTTAGAACTGGACATGGAACAAAGGACTGGTTCCAAATTGGGATAGGAGTATGTCCAGGCTGTATATTGTCACCCTGCCTATTTAACTTATTATGCAGAGTACATCATGCAAAATGCCGGGCTAGATGAAGCACAAGCTGGAATCAAGATTGCTGGGAGAAATATCAATAACCTCATATATGCAAATGATATCATCCTTATGGCAGAAAGCGAACAGGAGCTATAGAGCCTCTTGATGAAAGTGAAAGAGGAGAATGAAAAACCTAGCTTAAAATTCAACATTCAAAAAACTAAGATCATGGCATCCGGTCCCATCACTTTATGGTAAATAGATGGGGAAACAACGGAGACAGTGACAGACTTGCTCCAAAATCACTGCAGATGGTGACTGAAGCCATGAAATTAAAAGATGCTTGCTCCTTGGAAGAAAAGTTATGACCAACCTATACAGCATATGAAAAAGCAGAGACATTACTTTGCGGACAAGCCTGTCTAGTCAAAGCTATGGCTTTTCCAGTAGTCATGGATGGACATCATGCTGCTGCTGCTGCTGCTAAGTCGCTTCAGTCGTGTCTGACTCTGTGCGACCCCAAAGATGGCAGCCCACCAGCTCCCCCATCCCTGGGATTCTCCAGGCAAGAATACTGGGTTGCCATTTCCTTCTCCAATGCATGCATGCATGCTAAGTCACTTCAGTCGTGTCTAACTCAGGGACATCATAGTTGAACCATAAAGAAGGTTAAGCGCCAAAGAATGGATGATTTTGAACTGTGGTGTTGGAGACGACTCTGGAGAGTTCCTTGGACTGCAAGGAGGTCCAATCAGTCCATCGTAAAGGAAATCAATCCTGAATATTCATTGGAAGGACTGATGCTGAAGCTGAAGCTCCAATACTTTGGCCACCTGATACAAAGAACTGACTCATCAGAAAAGAACCAGATGCTAGGAAAGATTGAAGGCAGAAGGAGAAGGGGATGATAGAGGATGAGATGGTTGGATGGCATCACCACTTGATGGACACGAATTTGAGCAAGCTCTGATATATGGTGAAGGACAGGGAAGCCTAACATGCTGCAGTCCATGGGGTTGCAAAGAGTTGGACACAACTGAGCAACTGAACTAAAACAATGGCTGGTTTGTGTTGTTGTATGTCAGAAACCAATACAACATTATAAAGTAATTCAGGAAAGAAAGTGTTAGTCGCTTAGTTGGGTCCGACTGTTTGCAACCCCATGGACTGTAGACTGCCAGCCTCCTCTGTCCATGGGATCTTCCCAACCCAGGGACTGAACCCAGGTCTAATGCATTTCAGGCAAATTCTTTACTGTCTAAGTTACCAGGGAAGCTCCGTGATGTAGAGGGGTAGGATTGGAGGAAGTTCAAGAGGGAGGGGATATATGTATAATTATGGCTGATTTCCATTGTTGTACGGCAGAAACCAACACAACACTGTAAGGCAACTTTCCTCCAATTAAAGAAATAAAAGACAGATGGATGTATTACCAAGTGGGATTTAAAATATGTGCAAATTTTTAAGATAAAACAGGAAACTTCCAGGAAATACTGAACTTGTCATGAGTTGTTTCCAGCTATGCTACCACAGTAAATCCTAGTGGGTTTTCTCCTTTACATCTTATCCTGGCAGTGGAAAGACAGTCATGAAAGGGATTTGGGCAAGGCAGTAACAGGATTAAGTGATGACTTACTTATATTCAACTAGCAACAGATTTCAGGCTGGCCTAGAAATGGGGAGAAGATTAGAAATCTGTATCCTAGGTAAAGAACTATTGCACCAGTCCAGAATAGCACTGCTAGAATGGAAACAGACTTGACAAGCTCCATTAAAGAACTTAGTGTTTCAACTAATACTGCAGTCCTTGCAATGTATTAGAATTGGTTCAATGATACTAGATCTTCTTTATATTGAGAGGTCGTTTAGACAATAAGATGGCTGGATGGCATCACCGACTCGATGGATTAAGTTTGAGTGAACTCCGGGAGTTGGTGATGGATAGGGAGGCCTGGCGTGCTGTGATTCATGGGGTAGCAAACAGTCGGACACGACTGAGCAACTGAACTGAACTGAACTTACTGTTGGTAAGTACCAAATCTGGTACCAGAATTCTTAGGCTTAAATTTTGGCTCAAGCACTTACTTAATATATAACTGTACAAATTACTTACCTGTTCTGTATCTCTATTTTCTCATCTGTGTAATGGGAATAACTGTAGTACTACCTACTTCACTGTAGGACTAAATCAGTTAAAACATATAAAACATCTAGAACAGAGCCTGGCACAGTAAGTACTATTTAAGTTTTAGCTGCTATAATCACTTTTTCAGAAAATTATTTAGATTAACTCTCATCTTTCCTGAGATTTGAAGTTCCAGGGAATTATGGAGATCTGCAGTGTGAGTGTATATTCTCTAATTCTATGATGACTCTGGAAAAATCTCTGAATCCTAGAGTATCAACCTAGAGATCAATGAGGGCTTTGAAAGCATTATAGGTTGGATTAGTTCATCAGTACATTTTGTACCCTGCTGTACCTTCATTCGGAGAAGGCAATGGCAAGCCACTCCAGTACTCTTGCCTAGAAAATCCCATGGATGGAGGAGCCTGGTAGGCTGCAGTCTGTGGGGTCGCTAAGGGTCGGACATGACTGAGCGACTTCACTTTCACTTTTCACTTTCCGCTTTCACACACTGGAGAAGGAATTGTCAGCCCACTCCAGTGTTCTTGCCTGGAGAATCCCAGGGACGGGGGAGCCTGGTGGGCTTCCGTCTATGGGGTCACACAGAGTCGGGCACGACTGAAGTGACTTAGCAGCAGCAGCAGTACCTTCATTACCATTAAAAAGTCTCTGCTGCTACTGCTGCTACTGCTGCTGCTGCTAAGTCACTTCAGTCGTGCCCGACTCTGTGTGACCCCATAGACGGAAGCCCACCAGGCTCCCCCGTCCCTGGGTTCTCCAGGCAAGAACACTGGAGTGGGCTGACATTTCCTTCTCCAATGTGTGAAAGCGGAAAGTGAAAAGTGAAAGTGAAGTCGCTCAGTCGTGTCCGACCCTTAGCGACCCCACAGACTGCAGCCTACCAGGCTCCTCCATCCATGGGATTTTCTAGGCAAGAGTACTGGAGTGGCTTGCCATTGCCTTCTCCGAAAAAGTCTCTTACAAATTTGATAATGTACTTTAAAAAGCAAGTGTTTTTGGTACCTAATAAGTTTAAATTTATTTGATAAAAAATAACTGTTGATACTAAAAAAGTAGAGATATCTTGCCAGAATGGGCAAATTCAGTGATTTGCTATATATTACGGTATCCTACAGTGCACTGGTAGTTTTATTAATATTAGGGTGGATCACATACAATTGTTATAGTCAATCATTTCTGACTTACAAAAAATGACAAATTCACATAGTTCAGGTTAATACTGCCTTAAATGTATTGTGGACAAATAATATATACTTTTGTTTCTCTCTAACAAATTCTGCACTTTTGTTTCTTAAAAAATCATGGAATGATTTGAACAAACGAGGTCAACAATAGCAAATAACATCACTCGTAAGTAAGATACCTGTCTGGAACCTGAAAAATTCCTCTTTGTCTCAACCTTTATCCCCTGATTCCTCTCTTAGTTCCTGCAGTACTGTCGTGAGCAGGCTGGCTCAAAGGGTGGCCTTAAAGACGTCTCTCTACCAACTTTGCATATATTAGCCACCAAATGCCTTGCTTTGTTTGGGATATTGATTTTTATAAAATTATTATAGATGTATAGTTGATTTATCATATTGTGTTAGTTTCAGCTATACTGGAAAGGGATTCAGTTATATAAACACATATACATATTTTTCAGATTATTTCCATTGTGGGTTATTGCAAGATATTGAGTACAGTTCCCTGTGTTATACATTGTTTCTCATCTATTTTATACAGAGTAGTTTGTGTTTCTTAATTTCATATTCCTGATTTATCTCTTTGGTATGATAAATGATATCATATGATAAGTGATATCATATTAAGCTAAAAAAAAAGTACAAATGAATGTATATACGAAACAGAAACAGACTCATAGAGACAAACTTAAGGGATATTTCTTGGAAACATTTTCTAGAAGGGTAACATTATTCCTCAGAAACTTAAAGGTTTTTGACTACACTAATGAATGAACAAGTAAACTGTCTGACTTTCCACTGAATGCCTTTTGCAATGTTTTGGGGGATATGCTAAAATTCAGAAGGTCATACTTATTAAAATCGGTTAGTCAGTCAGTTCAGTCGCTCAGTCGTGTCCGACTCTTTGCGACCCCATGAATCACAGCACGCCAGGCCTCCCTGTCCATCACCAACTGCCGGAGTTCACTCAAACGCATGTCCATCGCGTCGGTGATGCCATCCAGCCATCTCATTCTCTGTCGTCCCCTTCTCCTCCTGTCCCCAATCCCTCCCAGCAACAGAGTCTTTTCCAGTGAGTCAACTCGTCACATGAGGTGGCGAAAGTATTGGAGTTTCAGCTTTAGCATCAGTACTTCCAGTGAATACCCAGGACTGATCTCCTTTAGAATGGACTAGTTGGATCTCCTTGCAGTCCAAGGGACTCTCAAGAGTCTTCTCCAGCACCATAGTTCAAAAGCATCAATTCTTCGGCGATCAGGTTTCTTCACAGTCCAACTCTCACATCCATACATGACCACTGGAGAAACCATAGCCTTGACTAGATGGAGCAGCTCGAATTATTTGACTGGCCATCTGCAGTCATTGTTTCACCGAGACCAACTGAAAATACAAACCTTCAAACTTAGTTTTAGTTTTGAATAGCTCTTGAAATATAGATATACTATGCATAACAACATATGAAATAATACAAAGACACATTATTAGCATATGCTTTAGTGAGATATTTTAATTTCTAGTTTTAAAAGTGTAAGATGAAAGGTTATCCCAACTCTTAAAAAAAGCAAAAAACAACAAACTAGAACTGCTTTAATTTCTGCATATGAAAAGAATTCAAGCTAAGATGTATATCTATGTAAAGTTAAATTGACTTGGTAAAAATTTAAATCTATTAGCAATAGCTATTTATAAACAGCAAGAAACTTGGGAGAAAATATTGCCTCGGCCTGTTCTGCATGTTTAGTTAGCTCTAAATTGTTCTCTGATGGAGAGGGAGGTCTTCACTCTAAACTGCTCCAAAAGGAAAATTTTAAAATTAGTAGACGACATGACCAGAAAGCAATAATTAACTTGGAACAATGTAGAATCTCATAATACTATGAGCAAAGCTCAAATCCAAGCGAAATCCATCAAGAATTTCCCCACCTCCTACTTATTCTTTATGCCACAGAATATTATTTTTTTTTCAAAATACAATTCTGAGTATAATATCTGCCAGTTAAAAACCTTCAATAGCTTTACATTCTTCATCTTCAAAATAAAAAATGTCTTCAGATGGTCTCATACAGCTACTATGATCCAGTTACTTAATTCCTCTAATAACTTTCTATCCATTGGCATCTTTCACAAAGTTGTTTATATCCTGGATACACTGTCCCTTCAGTGCCTGGTATTCTCTTATGTTTCTTCTGGCGACACGGCTTCCTACTACGTCTTCTGACTAAAAATGCTCTTTTCTTCCCTTTTGATGGAGCTAACCCATATTTTATTGGCAATTAACTATAAGACAATATAACTCATTGCCATGTTGGCCTGTGAATGAAGAGTAACGGGGTGGTTATTCTATTAGGTGTCCCTGTATCTTAGTTACTAGCAGTAGAAACCAATTCAGTGTAATCCCAGCAGAAAATTTTCTTAAAAAGATAGGAAGCATCTCACAGAATTCCAGGAAGTTGCAGAATCAGCTTTGGAGGCTACCTTGCCAGGAAAAGAGGCAGCAGTGTGTAATGTTCCTGCCTGGGTGCTGCAAGCTGAATGCTGCCACTAGAATGACTTTTCTGTTATACCAGACACTGGAAGCAGCTGCCACTGCTAGTACTATTTTTCTCCATAAATGCAGTCTGTGATCTGTTTTTAAATGTCTCTAGGTTTTGCTTCAAAGATGTCGTGTTTATGCTTGATTGGCAGAGTCCTGTTTATGGAGTCACACTCAATATGTAAGGAAGGCTCAGAAAGTAAGTGGTCAGCATTTTAAGTCTTTAAAGTAGGAACTAGCTCTAACTCACAATGTAGGGAATCCTCTGAGCACAGAAAAAGGACTCTAATACTAATGAGCCAAGAGCAACAATACACATCCATTAGATTTAGAATGGAGACAGAATTGACAAATTTTTTTCAGAGAAGGTAATACTCTGGTTGGGTCTCTTTCTCTGTCTCTTACTTCTGTCAAATAAGAATCTGTCAGGAAATGTGAAAGCAAGTGAAAGGGAAGATGCTGCAGAGAGAAAAGAGACTAGCAGTGGTTCCTAAGCAGCTTTATGATCAACTAAGGAGCTTTTAAAAAATTATCATCTTTAAAGAATCTGATTCATTACGTGTGGACTGGGGCTGCAGCATCTCATATCATTATCAGGATACTTTTGCAATCACTTGGTTGAGCATATCTGAAAGTAAAGGCATGAATATGTGAAGTAAATGGTATGTTTGGAGAAAGTAGCAAGTTTTTGACTCAGTATAGCCAAAGCACAGGGAAAAGATCACAGAGATGAGGCAAGAGCAGTAAACTATGGCCAAATAGGAAAAGTTATAAAAGACTTCCTAAGCAGTTTGAAGTTTATTCTACAGGCCACCAGACATTTTTGAAAACTGTAATGATATGACATAGAAACCTGCTAACTCTGCATGTGAGTGAAATATAACACCCCAGTGAACAATAGGAAATGGTTGGATATCAGTTATCAAACAAAACAGAAAAATTATCACTGAGAACATGGAATAAAACTGAGCCTTTTATATATATTGTAGGTAGGTGTCTGAAGGCTTAATCAAGCAGTAGATCTAGAAGATTATAGACTAGGTGGGGAGAAGAGAGAACTCTTCAAATTCTTTAACTTCTTAGAGTCAAATTCATAAATTTTAATTTCACAATTCTTAAAATTCTAAAGAACTTGAGACAGACTACTTTAAATGCAGGACAGGGCAAAGATCAACTTTTGCCAGGGAAGCTCTGGGAAGAAAATGGCTGCTGGAAAAGGAAGGAGAGCCTGTCCCATCCTGGCTGGTGTAGCCTGGGTTAATTAGAGAATCATCTTCTCTTAGAGAAAGGGCATAGCTTCTTCTTGGGCTTAGTCACATTGTGGATGGATGAAAGCAATAACACGTCAAAACACTAAGACTGGCTTTGACCCAGAACCGCTTATTTTCTTTCCTTGAATGTGACTTACAAAGTGTCACATATATAAACAGGTGATCTTAAGTTAGGTTGAGTATATCTATTCAAACTGTTGGCCCTACGTCTATACATTTTTATTTCCAACAAAAATTAATTTTAAAACGCCTCAATAAATTTAAAAGGACTGAAACATACAAAGTATGTTCTCCAATAAAAATAGTATGAAATTAAAAATCAGTACCGGAAAGAAATTTGGAAAACTGAAAAGTATATTGATACTAAATATTCTTCAGTAATCAATAGGTCAAGAAAGAAATAAAAGGCATAACAGAAAATATTTTAAGATGAATGAAAACAAGCTATAATGTACCAAAATATAAGGGATGAATTTGAAGTAGTGCTTAGAGCAAAATTATAAGTAAAAGCACCTATATGAATAAAGAAGAAAGATCTCAATTCATTAACCTAACTTTCTACCTTAAGGTATCAATAAGAGAAACTGAGAGAAAGTTGAAGGAAGGAAACAATTAAAATTATAGCAGACATAAATAAAATGGAGAATATTTAAAAAATGGAGAAAAATCAATAAAATTACAATTTGGTTCTTAAAAGGTCAAACAAATTGATGAACTTTTAGCTAGATTAATCAAGGGGGAAAAAAAAAGAGAGAAGGTGAAAATTGCCAGTATCAGAAATGAAAGAGAGGATGTCACTGATTAGCAGAAAGAAAAGAGTATAAGGCAAAACAAAAGAAAAATTAGATAACTTAAGATGAAATGGACAAACTCCTAAAATATATAAACTACTACAAACAACTCAAGAATAGAAAATCTGACTAGACGTATGACAAGTAACATGCTTAGTCACTCAGTGTGTCCAGCTCTTTGCAACCACATGGATGGTAGTCCACCAGGCTCCTCTGCCCATGGGATTTCCCTGGCAAGAAAATTCGAGTGGGTTGCCATTCCCTTCTGGGAATCCTCATGACCCAGGGATCGAACCTGCATCTTCTGTATTGCAGGCAGATTCTTTACTGCCTGAGTTACCAGGGAAGTGACTGAATTAGTAACACAAAAACTTCCCACAAGTGTTAATGTAGATTCATCGGTTATTACAAATGTACCACTCTGGTGGAGGATGTTGATAATGGCAGATACATGCATGCATAAGGAAAAGGGAGTCATGGGAAATCACTGCATCTTTCCCTCAATTTTTCTGTGAAATTAAAACTGCTTTGTAAAACAACAACAACCAAAACTTCCCGTATAAAAAAGGCTATATAAGCCTAGGCCCAGATGGATTCACAGAGGAATTCTTTCAAATATTTAAAACATAATCAAAACTAATTCTTCACAAACTCTTACAAAAAACAGAAGAGAGAACATGTCTCAATTCATTCTGAAGCCATTATTATCCTTATACAAAAATTAGACAAAGTAATCACAGGTAAAGAAAATTACAGAACAATATCTCTTATGAATACAGACACAGATATCTTCAACTAAATAGTAGCAAACCAAATAAGGCAACATATGAAAAGGTCATACACCATGACTATGTGGAATTTATCTTACTAATGTAAGGTCTGTTTAACATACAAAAGTGAATCTAATACCACATCAACAGAGTACAGACAAAAATTCATGTGATCATCTCAATAGATGCAGTATATGCATTTGACAAAATCTAACCTCTTCGTCAGGAAGCAACAGTTAGAACTGGTCATGGGACAACAGACTGGTTCCAAATAGGAAAAGGAGTACGTCAAGGTTGTATATCGTCACCTTGCTTATTTAACTTATATGCAGAGTACATCATGAGGAACGCTGGGCTGGAAGAAGCTCAAGCTGGAATCAAGATTGCTGGGAGAAATATCCATAACCTCAGATATGCAGATGACACGACCCTTATGGCAGAAAGTGAAGAGGAACTCAAAAGCCTCTTGATGAAAGTGAAAGAGGAGAGTGAAAAGGTTGGCTTGAAGCTCAACATTCAGAAAACGAAGATCATGGCATCTGGTCCCATCACTTCATGGGAAATAGATGGAAAAACAGTGGAAACAGTGTCAGACTTTGTTTTTTTGGGCTCCAAAATCATTGCAGATGCTGATTGCAGCCATGAAATTAAAAGACGCTTAATCTTTGGAAGGAAAGTTATGACCAACCTAGATAGCATATTGAAAAGCAGAGACATTACTTTGCCAACCAAGGTCCGTCTAGTCAAGGCTATGGTTTTTCCCGTGGTCATGGATGGATGTGAGAGTTGGACTGTGAAGAAAACTGATTGCTGAAGAATTGATGCTTTTGAACTGTGGTGTTGGAGAAGACTCTTGAGAGTCCCTTGTACCGCAAGGAGATCCAACCAGTCCATTCTAAGGGAGATCAATCCTGGGTGTTCATTGGAAAGACTGATGCTAAAGCTGAAACTCCAATACTTTGGCCACCTCATGTGACGAGTTGACTCACTGGAAAAGAGACTGATGCTAGGAGGGATTGGGGGTGGGAGGAGATAGGGACGACAGAGAATGACATGGCTGGATGCCATCACCGACTCGATGGACATGAGTTTGAGTGAACTCTGGGAGTTGGTGATGGACAGGGAGGCCTGGCGTGCTGTGATTCACGGGGTCGCAAAGAGTCGGACACGACTGAGTGACTGAACTGAACTGAACCTCTTCATAATAAAAGCATCCAACAAATTAGAATAAGAATAGAACTTCTTCAACTAGCAAAAGGCATTTATTAAAAATCCAAGCTTCCCAGATATGCTAATGGAAAAGAATCTGCCTGTCAATGCCGAAGATGCAACAGATGTGGGTTCAGTCCCTAGGTTGTGAAGATCCTCGGCAGGAGGAAATGGCAACCAATTCCAGTATTCCTGATGGAAAATTCCATGGACAGAGGAGCCTGGCGGGCTACAGTCCATGGGGCTGCAAGGAGTCAGACATGACGGAGCATACAACACACATATTAAAAACCCATGGCTTGCTTGCATACCTAACGAAGTAAGAATGAGTGCGTTCCCCCAGGTCAAGAAGAAAACAAAGGATGTAAACGCTCACTATTTGTTTAACATTGTACTAGAGGTTCTAGACAGGGAAACTAGGCAACTAAACGTAATAAAAGGCATCCAGATTTGGTAAAATGTGTAACTACCTGTATTTCAGCTGGTATGATTTTATATATAGAAAATCCAAATAAATGCCTTGAGAAAGTATAGAAATAAACAAGTTCAGCAAGGTGAAAGAATGCAAGATCAATATACAAAGAAAGGGTCATATTTCCCTATACTAGTTATGAACAATATGAAAGGAAATTAAGAAAAATTCTATTTAAATCATGTCAAAAGAATAAAATATTTAGGAATGAATTTACTAAAAGAAGGATAAATTTATACTTTCAAAAGTAAAAAATATTGTTAAAAAATTAAAGAAGCCAAATAAATGGAAAGATATTTCATGTTCATGGATGAACACGAGCCTTAATATTTTAGGATGTCAGTATTCCCCAAGTTGGTCTTTAGATTAATACCTATCAAAAATTACAACTGGCCTCTTTACAGAAATTGACAAGCTGAACTAAAGATTCACATGGAAATTCAAGGGAACCAGAATAGCTAGAGTAAAGAAAAACAAAAGCAAAGGTAGAGGTCTCATACCATCTTATTTCAAACATCAACAAGCTATACTACTTAAGACAGTAAGGTACTGGAATAAAGACAGATATATAGATAAACAGAACAGAACTGAAAATTGAAAACCAAACCTTCACATTTATGGTCAGTGATTTTCAAGAAGGGTGCTAAAAACAATTCAATGGGAGAAAGAATGGTCTTTTAAAGAACTGGTGCTATGACAACTGGATACTCACATTAAAAGAAATGACACTGGGTATATTCTTCATACCACACAAAAAAAATTAACTCAAAATAGGTCTTATACCTAAATGAATAAGCTAAAAGTATAAAACTCTTAGAAGAAAATTTGAAATTAAATTTTTGTGATCTTTAGTTAGGCAAGCTCTTAGATATGATACTAAAATCACAACTGATAAAAACAATAGATAAATTATACATGATCGAAACTGAAACTTGGTTGTGCTTTACAAGAAATGGGCTTGTATTTAGAGTATAGAAAGAACTCTTAAAATAATAGTAAAGGCAACTCAATAGTAGGCAACCCATCTAAACAGACATTTCTTCCAGAAGATAGACAAATGGTCAATAAGGACACAAAGATTCTCAAAATCACTTGACACTAGAGAAATGTACAACACCGCAAATCAGATGGGTTACAATAAAATAAAAGATGCTAGCAAGCACTGACCAAGATATGAAGAAACTGAAAGCATCATATGTCCTTCAGTTCAGTTCAGTCACGGTAGGTTGCAAAATGGTATAGCCAGTTTGGAAAACTGCCTCACAGTTCCTCAAATACTGAAAACAGAGATAATCATAAGACTACTAATTCTACACCTAGTTATATACCAAACAGCAATAAGAACACATGCTCACACAAACACTTGTACACAAATGCTCACAGCAGAATTATTCATAATAGCTAAAAAGCAGAAACAATCTAAATGTTCACCAACTGATGGACAAATAAAATCAGTATATCCATAAGTGTAAAATTATTGGCAATAAAAAGGAACAAAGTAGTATTAAATTTACAAAATGGATGAACGTTAAAAATACTGTGCCTAGTGAAAGAAACCAGTCACAAAAGACCACATACTGTATGATTCCATTTTTAAGAAATGCCAGAATAGGAAAACCTATGGAGATAAAAAGATTATTGGTTGTCTAGGGTGGGGCAAAGCAGGGAACACAACTTGGGGGTAACTGAGGAGCTACTGCTAAAGGATTTCTTCTTGGAGTGAGGGAAATGTTCTACAATTCATTGTAGTGATGGTTGCAAAACTAAATATATTAAAAAATATTAAATTATATAATTGGGAGGTTATATAATTGGGAGGATTGGATGATACATGAATTACATGCCAGTAAAACTTTTACATATATTTTTAAAAGTTAATGGCCCAGTCATACTAGTAAGTACAAATTATAAACAATAATGCCTGAACTAGAACGCTGATGTGAGTTGAGTTTCAGAAAATAAAATTTTGTGTCTTTATTTGAGCCACCTGTGTCAGTGAAATTAAATAATACATGGGAGATATCAAGAACAATTTGTCTCAAACAGAGGCAAAGCTTTCCTTTGGTAGTTCACTAGTCTCTTAAAACATGAGGGTGGACTCGGCACACATAATTAGATCAAAGCTACTGGGACAATTTTATCTTGTCTCATAAGAGGGATATGAAGAGCAAACAACAGATAGTAAGTGCAGGAGTTTGGAGTTGCCACACTGAAATGGGCAGGCGTCTGGCTAAGACTCTGGTAAGTTAAGAGAAGGCCTATAAGGACCCTACAGGATAGCACTGGGAACTCTACTCAATATTTGGTAACGACCTGTATGTATAACTGATTCACTTTGCTGTACAGCAGAAACAAACACAACATTGTAAATCAACTATACTTCAATAAAAATTTTATATACATTTACAGTTTTTATTGAAATATAGTTATATATATATATGAGAGAAGGCCTGTTAATGAGAGAAGGCCTGTTAGGGCATGCAAAGGAGACTGATGATTTAATTTGTATTGAGGCCTCTTTCATTTGGAAGGAGGAAGAGTCATGGTAGTGTGACTGTGAATTTGATCAGGTCCTCAGTATTTTAAAGTAGTTCTAGTTTTCCTTTTTTATTTTGAAGTTGCTAAAAACTACTAAAAGGCAGAGTTCTCATTTTCTAAAAGTATGTCTTTCCCAAAAAGATACAATTTAAGTATTGCTTCTTGTATATAAAAAAAAAGCAGCTTGTGTTTTGCATTCTAAAAATAACGCATGATTTTTATAGGACTATTAGAGAATACAAATAAGTATAAGAAAGCAGCAGTTCTACCACTAAAAACCAAATCACTGTTAAACTTTTAATTTTTTTGTATAGCTTCTTCCAGATGTTTTCTCCTATGTTTTTCTTTTGTAAAGCAGTGATAATACTATACCTAAATTTTATACATTTTAAAACAAAAAGGTCCATGTTTCAACAAATTATTTGCAAACATTATTTATAACAAACCATATAATTGCACTGTAATTTGCCTATTTCCATTTACTCTTATTTATTTCTCAGGTTTTCTCCGAAGTTAATTATTATAAACTATGTTGCAGTTTCCTTGGAATAATGCTTTTCTATACCTCTTTAGAACAGATTTTAAGAAATTGGGTCAAAGGATAATAATATCTTTAGGCTTCTGGTATACATATATATCTTAATTGCTTTCTAAGATTTGCACCAATTTATATCCACCAGCAGTGTCAGAAAATACTTGCTTCTACACACTTTCACAAAGATGTCACCTCATCTTGATGAGCACTATAGTCTCAGAAAGTCTTGCATATTAGGAGAATGCATATTCAGTTCAGTTCAGTCGCTCAGTCGTGTCCGACTCTTTGCGACCCCATGAACCACAACACTCCAGGCCTCCCTGTCCATCACCAACTCCCGGAATTCAGTCAAACTCATGTCCATAGAGTTGGTGATGCCATCCAGCCATCTCATTTTCTGTCGTCCCGTTCTCCTCCCGCCCCCAATTCTTCCCAGCATCAGAGTGCATATTAGGAGAACTTATTATAAGCTTAGTAATGGGGCAGCGGTTAACATTTGCTATAAAGGCTTTGTGTAGCTTTGTGAGAGTATTTTACCATACATTAAATAAAAATCAAATTAATTTTTCTTATTCTGGAAAAGAATGGGTCTGTAACAGTCAAATCAAAAAAATACTTTGGCCATGTCTACCATTAACAAGACATAATAGAAGTTGAAGAGTACAATGGATTATAAGCTTAGAGTTCGGTTGGAATGGTATGAACACATAAGGAGTTCAATAAGAATATGAGATTTAAATTAATTTCAGAATAGAGCAGAAGAGTTTTTCAGAGTTGGTATAAAACTATCTATCAAAGAAGCAATATGGACAATGCAACTTCCAGGAGTTCACAGGGAAGAGAAACCATTTAATGTGAGATGAGCTTTATTTGCTAATCACTGATCTTACTATATATATATGAAACCTAGAAAAATCTTTGTCTTAACATTATTCAAAAGTCTGAACAATCAATGTCAGAATTTTTGAAGTTCTGCTTAGTGTTTTATAACATTTGGCCATTATAGCCCTCATTTCTAGATTACTATTTTTTCATTTTATTATTTCTACTTTAAGACTCACTTCTAACAAACTAGGTTGTGACTGATTAACTGAATTCATCCCTGAAGTGAGTGGTAAACTACACGTGCAGTTCATCTAGTACTGTCATCAGGGCTTTGTTTTCTTTGGTATGGACCTACCTTTGGTGTATCTATTGTAACGTATGGGCTTCCCTGGTGGCTCAGACAGTAAAGAATCTGTGCAATGCGGGAGACAAAGGTTTGAACCTTGGGTCAGGAAGATCCCCTGAAGAAGGGAATGGCATCAAACTTCAGTATTCTTGCCTGGAGTATCCCATGGACAGATGATGCTGGCAGAACATAATCCATGGGATCCCAAAGAGTCAGACACAACTGAGTGACTAACATTTCATTTCACTTTCATTGTAATGTAGTAGTGAGTCAACTGGTGCTACGTTTTATTGTCTAATATCTGTTACATAGAAAAATTATCTTTCTTGGCTGGAAGGATATTATTCACGTTAAATGAATACCAGTTTCAACACTAGCAGTCTAGTTTAACCAATGCTACGAATGAATTTCCATCTTATTACTTTGAAGAAATCTATTCATCTTTTTTCAAAGTCTAAAGTTTATACATTATCACACACACACTTCTTTAAATTAACTTATTTAATTGGAAGCTAACCCTAAATCTGGAGAAGGAAATGGCAACCCACTCCAGTGTTCTTGCCTGGAGAATCCCAGGGACGGGGGAGCCTGGTGGGCTGCCATCTCTGGGGTCGCACAGAGTCAGACACGATTGAAGCGAGTTATCATCAGCAACCCTAAATCAAATCCCTTATGACTATACAGTGGAAGTGAGAAATAGAATTAAGGTACTAGGTCTGATAAAGTTCCTGATGAAATATGGAGGGAGGTTCATGACACTGTACAGGAGACAGGAATCAAGACCATTCCCAAGAAAAACAAATGCAAAAAAGCAAAATGGCTGTCTGAGGAGGCCTTACAAATAGCTGTGAAAAGAAGAGAAGCGAAAAGTAAAGGAAAAAAGGAAAGATATACTCATTTGAATGCAGAGTTCCAAAGAATAGCAAGGAGAGATAAGAAAGCCTTCCTCAGCGATCAGTGCAAAGAAATAGAGGAAAACAATAGAAAGGGAAAGACTAGAGGGATCTCGTCAAGAAAATCAGAGATACCAAGGGAACATTTCATGCAAATTGGGCTCAATAAAGGACAGAAATGGTATGGAACTAACAGAAGCAGAAGATATTAAGAAGAGGTGGCAAGAATACAAAGAAGAACTGGACAAAAAAGATCTTCATGACACAGAAAATCACGATGGTGTGATCACTGACCTAGAGCCAGACATCCTGGAATGTGAAGCCAAGTGGGCCTTAGGAAGCATCACTACGAACAAAGCTATTGGAGGTGATGGAATTCCAGTTGAGCTATTTCAAATCCTGAAAGATGATGCTGTGAAAGTGCTGCACTCAATATGCCAGCAAACTGGGAAAACTCAGCAGTGGCCACAGGACTGGAAAAGGTCAGTCTTCATTCCAATCCCAAAGAAAGGGAATGCCAAAGAATGCTCAAACTACCGCACAATTGTACTCATCTCACACTCTAGTAAAGTGATGCTTAAAATTCTCCAAGCCAGGCTTCAGCAATACGTGAACTGTGAACTTTCAGATGTTCAAGCTGGTTTTAGAAAAGGCAGAGGAACCAGAGATCAAATTGCCAACATTCGCTGGATCATGGAGAAAGCAAGAGAGTTTCAGAAAAACATCTATTTCTGCTTTATTGACTATGCCAAAGCCTCTGACTGTATGGACCACAATAAACTGTGGAAAATTCTGAAAGAGATGGGAATCCCAGACCACCTGACCTGCCTCTTGAGAAACCTGTATGCAGGTCAGGAAGCAACAGTTAGAAGTGGACATGGAACAACAGACTTGTTTCAAATAGGAAAAGGAGTACGTCAAGGTTGTATATGGTCACCCTGCTTATTTAACTTATATGCAGAGTACATCATGAGAAACGCTGGGCTGGAGGAAGCACAAGCTGGAATCAAGATTGCCGGGAGAAATATCAAGAACCTCAGATATGCAGATGACACCACCCTTATGGCAGAAAGTGAAGAAGAACTCAAAAGCCTCTTGATGAAAGTGAAAGACGAGAGTGAAAAAGTTGGCTTGAAGCTCAACATTCAGAAAACTAAGATCATAGCATCTGGTCCCATCACTTCATGGGAAATAGATGGGGAAACAGTGGAAACAGTGTCAGACTTTATTTTTTGGGGCCCCCAAATCACTGCAGATGCTGATTCCAGCCATGAAATTAAAAGACGCTTACTCCTTGGAAGGAAAGTTATGACCAACCTAGACAGCATATTAAAAAGCAGAGACATTAATTTGCCAACAAAGGTCTGTCTAGTCAAGGCTATGGTTTTTCCAGTGGTCATGTATGGATGTGAGAGTTGGACTATAAAGAAATTGAGAGCCAAAGAATTGATGCTTTTGAACTGTGGTGTAGAAAAAGACTCTTGAGAGTCCCTTGGACTGCAAGGAGATCCAACCATTCCCTCCTAAAGGAGATCAGTCCTGGGTATTCATTGGAAGGAATGATGCTGAAGCTGAAACTCCAATACTTTGGCCTCCTGATGTGAAGGGTTGACTCATTTGAAAAGACCCTGATGCTGGGAAAGATTGAGGGCAGGAGGAGAAGGGGACAACAGAGGATAAGATGGTTGGATGGCATCACCAACTCAATGGATATGGGTTTGGGTGGACTCCGGGAATTGGTGATGGACAGGTAGGCCCGGCATGCTATGGTTCATGATTGCAAAGAGTTGAACATGACTGAGTGACTGAACTGAACTGAATTTCTTTACAATATTGTAGTGGCTTTTGCCATATATTGACATGAATCAGCCATGGGTATACATGTGTTCCCCATCCTGAACCCCCCTCCACCTCCTTCCCCATCCCATCCCTCAGGGTCATCCCAGGGCACCAGCTCTGAGTATCCTGTCTCATGCATTAAACCTGGACTGGCGATCTATTTCACATATGATAATATACATGTTTCAATGCTATTCTCTCAAATCATCCCTCCCTCACCTTCTCCCACAGAGTCCAGAAGTCTGTTCTTACATCTGTGTCTGTTATGCATCTCGCATATAGGGTCATTTTACCATCTTTCTAAATTCCACATATATGTGTTAATACACTGCATTGGTGTTTTTCTTTCTGACTTACTTTACTTGTATAATAGGCTCCAGTTTCAGCCACCTCATTGGAACTGATTAAAATGCATTATTTTTAATAGCTGAGTAATATTCCATTGTGTATATGTACCACAGTTTTCTTATCCATTTGTCTGCCGATGGACATCTAGGTTGCTTCCATGTCCTAGCTATTGTACACAGAGATGTGATGAGCACTGGGGTACACGTGTCTCTTTCACTTATGGTTTCCTCGGTCACACACACATTTTTATGGTACTTGAATAAATATATAGTTGATGACTTTATGTCAGATAGGAAGTTTTATATTAAACTTGAAAAATTTAGAATTTCTCAGAAATCCACAGTTCCCTATCCAGAACACTAAAGACAAAGCAGTCCTCATTACCTGAACATTCATCCCTCAAGCCAAAGTTGTCACATCATAAAATACTAACTGTATTCATCACTCACTGACTGTGGCCTACTCAAATATTCTTCCCAGCTCAACACTAAAGGTTGTCCAAGTGAAGTAACTCAGAAAGAAGAAAACAAATACAGCGTATTAATGCATATATATGGAATTTAGAAAAACGGTACTGATGAACCAATTTGCAGGGCAGGAATAGAGATGCAGATATAGCGATCAGACTTGAGGACAAACAGGGGCAAGAAAAGGGTGGGACGAATTGAGACAGTAGCACTGAAACCTATATATTATCATATGTAAAACAGATGGCTAATGGGAAGTTGCTGTATAACACAGAGAGCTCAACCCAGTGTCAGTGACAACCTAGAGGGGTGGGATGTGGAAGGGAGGTTCAAGATGGAGGGGACCTATGTGTACTTATGGCTGATTCATGTTCTTGTATGGCAGACACCTATACCACATTGTAAAGCAATTATCATCCAATTAAAAATAAATTTTAAAAACTGAAAAAAAAAGAAAAAGAGCTGTCATTACCTATAATGACCAAAGTTTTGCTGATCAGTCTTTCCTTAATCACTGGATGATGTAAACGCATATGTTCTTCGGGATGCTGTTTATGGCTATAAATAATGTAATTCAAATTAACTCAATGGGAAATGCAGAATTTCATGAAATTAATGAAAGTGATATTTGAACACTACTCAAGTCACACATAAAGCCAGTTAGACCAGTTAAAATGAAAATAGAGAAAATGGATGATGATTCAATGGGTGCTACAAAGAAGAATAATTTTAATATCAAAGGATTGGAAAGGCCGTTGGGAAAACTGGAAAAAGTGCTCTGAATATTTTTGCAAAAAAGGAAGCTTTTAAAAAGCATGCTAGGAAGTTAAACATTAAGGACAGGATATCATACTTGTTATCAACTGTGATAGAAATCACTAAAAAGAAAAAAAAATGTTATTCAATCTTTGCTGATTTTTGTTATTCCCACAGTTTAAATTATAAGCTGTCTTTAAATAGCATTTGGTTTAATACTTTTCATAATAACGTCTTACTAAACCTTCCTTCTCTACTCCCATGCCCCTATTATTTACCATAAATTTTTAGTTCCTATTTCATTTAGATTTCTTGTTCTGGTATCATTTATTCTTAGATAACAATAATAATACAGGACAAGTCATAAAATGAATTTCGATTTTTAAAAGTGAATAAAATCCAATTTAAGTGAATTTCTTTTTAATATAGATGTGAACCTTATTTAAATGTGTTCATACCCAAAGCATTCCATAGTTCTGATAGAGTGTTAACAAAGAAAGCAATGTCCATCATCTTCAATCTTTGTTTATATCATGAGTCATTTTAAAAGTGTAGGGAGTTAGGTGAACAAGTGATTAAAGTTCACCTAAATAAACAGAGATCTGAAAAATCTGGAAGATTAAAATCAACGAGAAATTTTATAGTTAAGTCAGCTTAGGGATTGAAATGCAGAAGAAATATGGTCATAATTCTGATGAACTTTGCTGTAACGTTTCTCAGCAACTAAAGTATTTTAAAGATACATATTATAAGTCAAATGACATGGATATGGAATAATCTATCAGGTGAAAAAAAAAATAAGAATTATTTGGAAAGTGATGAAAATCAATGAAAATTTTAAAGAATGGTAAGAAAATACATTCATTTATTAAGAAGAAAAAAAATCGTCTATGTTACATAGTCAACCATTAAATCAAATGTCAGATTTCATGTTTGTAAGAACAAATAGTTTAATCATGATAACTATTTACTTTGCTGAAATGCTGCTGCTAAATACTCTATGGAAACCTAAAAATATTGGTCATAAAAACAAGATTTGTTGATATTAAAACCTGTTAAAGCTAAATGACAATAGAACTCTGAAGAAGATGCAGGAAAAACTTAAGTGAAGTGGCCATGTATAGAAACGTGGTGAATTACAGTGTACATCCCAATCAACAGTGGTTATTCAATAACATGGGTAAGTGTGGTCAGATACTCTCATTATTCAAGAGAAGTTGGATGTTTGGATTTTAATGCAAAACTTTCCAATTTTCAAAGATTATGTGACACAGATGATACAAGCCTGTTAGCTGAATCTAGCCTGAAGGACAGTTGTTTCCAGACTAAGTAAAAACGAATGCTATTTTGGTTATCTATGGCTGGTTTACATTTATAGTACAGAAAGAAAACATTTCAAATACTTTAGTCCAATTTTCTCATGCCAATCTTCTTCTTTTTTAGTAAATTCTCAAATGAAAATAAAAAACTGAAATATCATTCTATTCATTTCTAAATGTTTTGACACTTTGCACATGTGCCAAGTCGCTAAGTCATGTCCAACTCTGCGACCCCATGGACTGTAGTCTGCCAGGCTCCCCTGTCCATGGGATTTTCTAGATAAGAATTACTGGAGTAGGTTGCCATTTCCTTCTCTAGGGTATCTCCCTGACTCAGGGGCTGAACTTGCATTTCCTGCATTGGCAGGTGGATTCTTGCACCAACCAGGAAGCCCCATTTTGACACTGGCTGGAGAAGACTCTTGAGAGTCCCTTGGACTGCAAGGAGATCCAACCAGTCCATTCTAAAGGAGACGAATCCTGGGTGTTCATCGGAAGGACTGATGCTAAAGCTGAAACTCCAATACTTTGGCTACCTCATGCGAAGAGCTGACTCATTGGAAAAGACTCTGATGCTGGGAAGGATTGGGGGTGGGAGGAGAAGGAGACGACAGAGAATGAGATGGCGGGATGGCATCACCGACTTGGTGGACATGAGTTTGAGTGAACTCCAGGAGTTGGTGATGGACAGGGAGGCCTGGCGTGCTGTGATTCATGGGGTCGCAAAGAGTCGGACACGACTGAGCGACTGAACTGAACTGAGGAGGCAAAAGAGAAAAGAGAAGAACTTGGTGAAGAACAGTTACCATCTCAAAGATATACAACTTCAACCTACACTGCTTTTTCTGCTTTCCTTAGTTATTCAGAAAGAGTGCTGTAAACTGAGCTGTCTATTTGTTTCAGGAGCAGATGGGAAAAATAGTTACTTTTAAATGTGATTAAAATGTGAAGCCTCCGTTTAGTACTTATTTTTCTTTGTAAGCTTCTGATTTTAGGCTTAAGCAACTTTAATCAAGTGAAGTAGATCAGACAGCTGCTGCAGCCCTAGTCCACTGCCTATATCTCTTCACGGAGAATGCTATAACAACAAACAATTGCAGTAAACAATCAACTCTATTTTTTGCCAAAGCTGTGAGAAAAAGTTATTCATATGTTACTGGGGGAGTCCAGTGAGGGTGTAAAACCTTTGAAATGGACAGCAACTAGTCATTTTATTTATTAAAATAAAAATGCACTTACTATTTTGTATCCTGATTATGGTGGTTGTACACAAAACTACATGATGTTAAAATTTATAGAATGAGACATCAAGGAAAGAAAGAAAAAAAAAATAGTTTCTTTATGACAATAAGAAAACATAGCAAGTGAGCCTAGCATGTAGGCATCAGGGTTGTGGACAATTTGAGGTTGATGATCACAGTATCTAATTTGGTAGTCACCCAGTTGAGACAGGGACCAGTCTCCAACTTTTGGAGAGGAGCACACCAAGTTCCCTTGAGAGGGGAATGACTCGCCCAAACCCACATGGCCAGGAAGTAAAGAAGCCTGGACCAATCCAACAGGCTATATTACAGATGCCTCCACTCTCTATTGTTTAGACGTGTTTGAAACAATACAGTTATTTTTAAAAGAATGTATTTGTTCTTTCATCCCATAAATCCTACTGTGGCAATTTATCCTATAGATATCTGACACATGTACAAAATAACAATATTCACTTTTTTTTCCTGCTTACTATAGTAATGTTTATGCCAGCAAAAGATTGAAAACAACTCAAATGTTCCTCTGAGGACTGATTAGATGAACTGTAGCAAGTATAATACTTCCAAGGAATATCATGAATGGCATTCTAAGTAAGAATGAAAAAGCTTTCTACGTATTGATATGAAAACAAAATCAAAATAAAACTCCAAGATATACTGTTCAGTAAAAAAAAAAAGCAAAGTGCAAAACAGTATACAGAGTATGCTTCCATTTGTGTAAGAAGTGTAAGAATGTATCTATTTACACTGTTGTGTTTGTGTGTATAAACAAGTACCAGAAAGATACATAAGGAACTATTAATAGCTTTGACCAGGGCAGGTGATGGTTGGGGCAGATGGGGACAGGAAAGTAGCTTCTCAGTGACTACTTTTTCACACTGTTTTGATTTTTGAGCCATATATGGAAAAATAAGAAGATAGCTAAGAAAGAGATTAAAAGGAGCTGAGTGGACTACAAGTTTACATGCTAACCTTTTAATGGGCTTCTAGGAACTGTAATTTTAGCTTAATGCTTATCTGGCTCTGGTAACAACAAAGCATGTTTCACTTGTTTCTGCTACATTTGCATCTGAGAAAGAAGGGAGAAACTTTATTGAAGACTTAGGTGGGGAACACATTTTCTTGTGACTTAAAATAGAGCCATCGACTAGGGATAAATAGCTCAGTTCTTAGATTTGTTCAGGACAGTCCACCAAAGGTATGTAATAATTTTATCTGAATAGGGAAGGAAATGCCTGCTCAGCTGACTTCAGAACTAAAATTAGAATTCCTTTATTGCTGTTCCAAACTGCTAAGAACTAAATATTTTATGCTGTGTTTGAAAGAGCAAAGGATTCTAAAACTTTGGTCTCAGCACTTAAATGGTCATATACAAACATGAGATAATGTTTATCTACTTCACTGCCGTCCCCCAAGAATCATTCTTCATAGACTCCTCACTGAGAGCTTTTCCTTATTACAAAACTACAGGATGGATTGCAAGTAAAACCAACTTTACAGGCGTAGGGTAACCTGCTTTCCAATTGAATTTGGTAAAGCCTCTCTAATGATGGCAAGCAATCACAGCTTTTATTTCTTGATTGATGTACAGTTTACAAATTGCATTCTCATGTCTTATTTAACCTCTTCAAATACTGGTATGTGGGTACTATTATCTCTGTTTTAGAAATTAAAAAACTGAGATTCAAAGAGGTGATGCTGTTGAATAAAATCCCACTTTCAGGGACTGGCAGAGTCCAGACGTATACCCAGATCTTCTGATTCTGAACTCAGATCTATTACTGCACAGTTATATATAATTATCAATGCCTGTCATAAATACAAACATGATTAGTTTAGATATAACTAGTGATATTTATATGTGATTAAACGATTTAGTCTTAAAGTTGGTCTATTAAGGTAAAAAAAATAGAGTTAAAATGACCATTGAAGATAATTTAAATCACACATAAAGTATAAACATAGTATGGGGAGTAGACAGTCTCAGCAGTATTTAATTTCACAGTACAAATTAATGAAAAAAATCACTGCAGATACTGATTGTAGCCAGGAAATTAAAAGACGCTTACTCCTTGGAAGGAAAGTTATGACTAACCTAGATAGCATATTAAAAAGCAGAGACATTACTTTGCCAACAAAGGTCCGTCTAGCCAAGGCTATGGTTTTCCCCGTGGTCATGTATGGATGTGAGAGTTGGACGGTGAAGAAAGCTGATTGCCGAAGAATTGATGCTTTTGAACTGTGGTGCTGGAGAAGACTCTTGAGAGTCCCTTATACTGCAAGGAGATCCAACCTGTCCATTCTAAAGGAGATCAGTCCTGGATGTTCATTGGAGGGACTGATTGCTGTGGAGGCCTGGAGTGCTGTGATTCATGGGGTCGCAAAGAGTCAGACATGACTGAGCGACTGAACTGAACTGAACAAATTAAGGTAACACAAATACTAGGGTTTTTACCTAAAATAAATTATATATATATATTATTTACACATATTTCTCTAAAGGATGGCTCTAGGTGAATTTATACAATTAAATGTGCATGATATGCACATTTAATATATGTACATAAACTGTACTGACAGGACTTATGATCAAGATGACCGTATTTGGGGAGCACACATTTTAGAGATTTTTCTGTTTAAAATACATAGTAATTACAGATAAAGTATCTAGAGTAAAAAAAGTAACTTCACTCTAAAAATAATAGCTAGTTCTTTGAGGGCTTACTATAAATCATGTGTGCTCAGTTGCTCAGTCATGGCCAACTCCTTGACCCCATGGCGTGTAGCCCGCCAGGCTCCTCTGTCCATAGAATTGTCCAGGAAAGAGCATACTAATATTATACTAATGTTTTATATATTACCACATTTAATCCTTTACAGATGTCTGATGCTGGGAGGGATTGGGGGAAGGAGGAGAAGGGGACGACAGAGAATGAGACGGCTGGATGGCATCACTGACTCGATGGACATGAGTTTGAGTGAACTCCGGTAGCTGGTGATGGACAGGGAGGCCTGGCATGCTGTGATTCATGGGGTCGCAAAGAGTCAGACATGACTGAGTGACTGAACTGAACAGAACTGATGAGGTAGATATAAACTCATAAATACAAATGAGGAAACTAAATGCTTCAAAAGGGAGAATCACACAGGAAGTAAATATCAATGCCATGATTAGAATCCATTTACTTTGACTCTAGAAATCATGCCCCTAGAATAAGAACTGTTCATATTCTTGTTTGATGCACCAAATCTATGACATTAGACAAGGCAGCAGAATGAATCTTACATATATAACAGACAATGGTTTTGACAAAGATTCATTTCCTAACTTCCAAATTCTTACATTAAAAACTAAAATGATAGCACTTATGAGCAAGATGAACACAGAAGGGGAGCACACATTTTAAAGATTTTTCTGTTTCATAAACCTAGTAATTACAGGTAAAGTATCTAGAGAAAAAAAAAATCAGATCAGATCAGATCAGATCAGATCAGTCGCTCAGTCGTGTCCGACTCTCCGCGACCCCATGAATCACAGCACGCCAGGTCTCCCTGTCCATCACCAACTCCCGGAGTACACTCAAACTCATGTCCACAGAGTCGGTGGTGCCATCCAGCCATCTCATTCTCCGTCGTCCCCTTCTCCCCCCGCCCCCAACCTTTGCCAGCATCAGAGTCTTTTCCAGTGAGTCAACTCGTCGCATGAGGTGGCCAAAGTATTGCAGTTTCAGCTTTAGCATCAGTCCCTCCAATGAACATCCAGGACTGATCTCCTTTAGAATGGACTGGTTGGATCTCCTTGCAGTATAAGGGACTCTCAAGAGTCTTCTCCAACACCACAGTTCAAAAGCATCGATTCTTCGGCGATCAGCCTTCTTCACAGTCCAACTCTCACATCCATACATGACCACGGGAAAAACCATAGCCTTGACTAGATGGACCTTGGTTGGCAAAGTAATGTCTCTGCTTTTTAATATACTATCAAGGTTGGTCATAACTTTCCTTCCAAGGAGCAAGCGTCTTTTAATTTCATGGCTGCAATCAGCATCTGCAGTGATTTTGGAGCCCCCAAAAATAAAGTCTGACATTGTTTCCACTGTTTTTCCATCTATTTCCCATGAAGTGATGGGACCAGATGCCATGATCTTTGTTTTCTGAATGTTGAACTTCAAGCCAACCTTTTCACTCTCCTCTTTCACTTTCATCAAGAGGCTTTTGAGTTCTTCACTTTCTGCCATAAGGGTCGTGTCATCTGCATATCTGAGGTTATTGATATTTCTCCCAGCAATCTTGATTCCAGCTTGTGCTTCTTTCAGCCCAGCGTTCCTCATGATGTACTCTGCATATAAGTTAAATAAGCAAGGTGACAATATACAACCTTGACGTACACCTTTTCCTATTTGGAACCAGTCTGTTGTTCCATGTCCAGTTCTAACTGTTGTATAAAAATTGCTATGTTATAGAACACAAAATGGTAGGCAAGGCTGACAGCCTAGATTTGTTTGGTTCCAGGTCTGGTAGCAATCAGAGGCACCAAGGGTGATATTGCATGGTGGTGGGGATTAAAAATAACTCCCTGGCAAAAGACTTGAGCCAGTCTCAATGCATGGAATCTTTACTGAGGAATGACTCCTCTATGAAAAGAGGCTGAAAAAAAGCTCTTAGTGCTAAAGGTTATAAAAATCCAGGTGACCAAAGGATACAAAATTTACTTCTTAAAATCAGGCCAAGCCACATATTGACTCAGTGATTAAGGTAGAAAAATAGAGAAAAAAAGTTTCCCTTCAATATGAACCTGCAAAATCATTTCCAAAGTACATGAGGCAAATTAAAGCTAAGAAAAAAAGTCAACAACCTAAACAATTAGGAATTATGCACATCTACACTGGAATAGTGTCTATTTAGGTCCTCTGTCCATTTTCTGATTGGGTGCTTTGTTTTTTGGACTTGAGCTACATGAACTATTTGTAAATTTTGGAGATTAATACCTTGTTTGCAAATATTTTCTCCGAATCTGTAGCTGGTCTTTTCATTTTGATATGGTCTCCTTTGCTTTGCAAAAGTCTTTGAGTTTAATTAGGTCCTATTTGTTTATTTTTGTTTTTATTTCCATTATTCTAGGAGACAGAGTGAAAAAGATATTGCTGTGATTTATATAAAAGGGTGTTCTGCCTACATTTTTCTCTAGGAGGTTTACAGTATCTGGCCTTACATTTAGGTCTTTAACCCATTTTGAGTTTATTTTTGTGTATGGTGTTAGAGAATGTTCTAATTTCACTTTATTCATGTAGTTGTCCAGTTTTCCCAGCAACTTTTACTGAAGAAACTGTTTTCTCTGTCATATAGTCTTGCCTACTTTGTTGAAGATTAACTGACTATAGGTGCATGGGTTTACTTCTGGTCTATTCTGTTCGATTGTTCTGTATTTCGGCTTTTGTGGCAGTATCACACAATTTTGATTATTGTAGTTTTGTAGTATAGCATTGGGAACTCTACTTAATATTCTGTAATAAAATAAGTGAGAAAAGAATTTGAAAAAGGATATATATATATAACTGAATCATTTTGCTGTACACTTGAAACTAATGTAATGTTGTAAATCAACTGTAGTACAATAAAGAAAAATTTTAAAAAGACTATGTAAAGCTGAAACTCCAATACTTTGGCCACCTCATGCGAAGAGTTGACTCACTGAAAAAGGCTCTGATGCTGGGAGGGATTGGGGGCAGGAGGAGAAGGGGACAACAGAGAATGAGATGGCGGGATGGCATCACCGACTTGATGGATATGAGTTTGAGTGAACTGGGAGTTGGTGATGGACAGGGAGGCCTGGCGTGCTGTGATTCATGGAGTCTCAAAGAGTCAGACACGACTGAGCGACTGAACTGAACTTAAAGTTAAAAGAAGAAAAAGTATGCAAAAACAAGTATATACATCAGGAATCAGGAAACATACTAAAAATAAGACTTTAAGATTCACAAAGAAATATAAACAACATCTATAAAAATCAAAGGAAAAATAGAAAAAAAATAAAAGAACAGACAAGAGTAGATGTATATGGAAAAATAAATCAATTTTTGGAGATGAAAATATGCTAGTTGAAAAAGAAAATTCTAGTATACAGCAGAAATTCTTGATTGGATATAGTAGAAAAGACAGCAAACTGGAAGACAGGATTAAGAAATTCACAAAGAGCAAGATTCAGAGATGCAAAGAAATGAACATTGTGAAACAGTTACTAAAGGCCATGGAGGACACAGGCCTTAACATAGATGAAAACAGATTATTTCAGACATAGAATATAAAAGTCATGGCAGATAAGCAATGTTTAGACATATATCTGAGATATTTCTAGTAGTAAAGATCAATATGATATCTAAGATCAAAAGCATCATCATTAAATCTAAAGAAAGATACATGAAAGTAAATCCACACCTCAACTCCTACATAGAGCAAATATAAGGATAAGAAAGCCTTAACACTATCAGAGAGAAAAAAAGATCTGTAAAGTAATAATAATTAAATAGCAGATTTCTTATTGTATCCAAAATGCTGGAAGATAATAGAGGAAGATCTTCAAAGTACTGAGGGAAAAATAACTGCAACCTAAAAATAAAGTCTGACACTGTTTCTACTGTTTTTCCATCTATTTCCCATGAAATGATAGGACCAGATGCCATGATCTTTGTTTTCTGAATGTTGAGCTTCAAGCCAACCTTTTCACTCTCCTCTTTCACTTTCATCAAGAGGCTTTTGAGTTCCTCTTCACTTTCTGCCATAAGGGTAGTGTCATCTGCATATCTGAGGTTATTGATATTTCTCCCAGCAATCTTGATTCCAGCTTGTGCTTTATTTTTTGGGGCTCCAAAATCACTGCAGATGCTGATTGCAGCCATGAAATTAAAAGACGCTTGCTCCTTGGAAGGAAAGTTATGACCAACCTTGATAGTGTATTAAAAAGCAGAGACATTACTTTGCCAACAAAGGTCCGTTTAGTCAAGGCTATGGTTTTTCCCGTGGTCATGTATGGATGTGAGAGTTGGACTCTGTAGAAAGCTGATCGCTGAAGAATTGATGCTTTTGAACTGTGGTGCTGGAGAAGACTCTTGAGAGTCCCTTATACTGTAAGGAAATCCAGCCAGTCCATTCTAAAGGAGATCAATCCGGGGTGTTCATTGGAAGGATTGAAGCTAAAGCTGAAACTGCAATACTTTGGCCACCTCATGCGACGAGTTGACTCACTGGAAAAGAGTCTGATGCTGGGAAAGGTTGGGGGCGGGAGGAGAAGGGGACGACAGAGAATGAGATGGCTGGATGGTATCACCGACTCGGTGGACATGAATTTGAGTGAACTCCGGGAGTTGGTGATGGACAGGGATGCCTGGCGTGCTGTGCATGGGGTCGCGGAGAGTCGGAAACGACTGAGCGACTGAACTGAACTGAACTGAAATATTTAAAACTACCTACTACTAAGCAGTTCCGTTCCGTTCCGTTCCGTCGCTCAGTCGTGTCCGACTCTTTGCGACCCCGTGGACTGTAGCCTAACAGGCTTCTCCATCCATGGGATTCTCCAGGCAAGAATACTGGAGTGGGTTACCGTTTCCTTCCCCAGGGGATCTTCCCGACCCAGGGATTGAACCCGGGTCTCCCGCATTGGAGGCAGATGCTTTAACCTCTGAGCCACCAGGGAAGCCCACTACTAAGCAGTAGGGCCAAAAATAAAGATATTTGCTTTCTTCATGAATCTGACTAGAGATTGGTTTACATTATCTTTATCCTTTTTTCCCTTCTTATTTCCCATAACTTCAACCCACTAGGCTCCTCTGTCCATGGGATTTCTCATGCAGGAATAATGGAGTGGGTTGCCATTTCTTTCTCAAGGGGGTTCCAGACCCAGGGATTGAACCCGTCTCCACCGTTCCGTTCCGTCACTCAGTCGTGTCCGACTCTTTGCGACCCCGTGGACTGTAGCCTACCAGGCTTCTCCGTCCATGGGATTCTCCAGGCAAGAATACCGGAGTTGGTTACCGTTTCCTTCTCCAGGGGATCTTCCTGACCCAGGGATCGAACCTGGGTCTCCCGCATTGGAGGCAGACGCTTTAACCTCTGAGCCACCAGGGAAGCCCAATTAAGAGAATATGATGGTTAATTTTATGTTTCAACTTGGCTGCACTGTGCACTAGTGCACAGTGGTTTGATCAAATACCAGTCAAGATATTCCTGTGAAGGTAATTTTTAGATGTAATCAACATTTAAAATCAATTGATGTTTAATAAATCAGAGAATTCTGGTAATGCGGCAAGGTTTCATTGAATCAGTAGAAGGCATCTACAGGAAAGACTGAGGTCCTCCAAGAAGGAATGAAATCTATCTACAGACGGCTTTGGGATACGAGGCTGAAACCATCTTCTGCTGAAATTTTCAGACTGAAATCTGCCTACGGATTTCATACTTGTCTGTCAGCTGCCACAACTGCACAAAAATTTTCTTAAAATAAATCTCTTTATGTAAAGTAACCTCTCTATACCTACGAATATGGATATATACAGCCACATGTATATGTATATATATACATATATACGTCCCATTGTTTCCCTGGAGAACCCTCATACAGAGGATAAACCCAGGAGGTCCAGTATACTAAGAATTTGAGTGGGAGAATAGATAGTAGGTGAGATGGAATCAACAGTCAAATAAATGATACTAGAAACTTTCCTGAGATAAAATAAAATATGAATTTTTTACAATAAAAAGGGTTATTGAAACTTAGGCAAAGAAGACTTAATTTATAGAAAGTCCTGGTGATACACTTAAATTTAAAGAATTTAAATAATAAAGAAAAGACAAAACCCTATATGGGCTTCAAGCAGAAAAAACAGCACCTAAAACGAAAAACATCAGATTGACAACAGACTTCTTATACCATATGTAATAGCAGACAATGGACCATAATCAATTAATTTTTTAAAGTAAAAGATTTCTACCCAAGAATCTAAAACTAACCTAGCTCTATTATTCATTTTGGAAGACACAAAGGTATTTCACATTCATTCAAAGACTCAGAAACTTTACCATCCATCATGAAAACAAATGAGTTTAAGAAATGAAAAATATTTTAATAATGAAGTATCACCAATAAAACTATTAAAACTTTGGGTTACACACCCAAGTTAACATGGTTCAAAGGCAAATAACATGTTAAAATAATAATTAAAAAAAATTTACATTATGTGAAAAAGATCACACTGATTTAAAGCTAAGAGTCAAGATTGTTGCAACAAAAAAGTGGTATGTGTGCACACACACAAGTGTGTGTGTGTTTGCAACAAGGGTAAGAATGAGAATAAGTAAAATGTTGAATCTCTCATTGTACTTATGGGGAACTTATTACATAATTTTATTCATGAGCTTGAAAGAAGAATAAAGCATTAGTAGAGTAAAAATACAATGTAAAACTTCCAAGTAGGAATCAGACTAAATAAAGATCAAGAAAAACTCAGCAGGTATAGCAAAACAAAGTAAGAGAAAAAGAAAAGTGCAAACTAAATAAACAGCCCAGAAAACGAGGCAAAACCCTCAACTAAATATCAGCAAATCAAATTCAAAAATATGTTTCAAAAGGATATTATATCATGATCAAGTAGAATTTATCCTAGGAATGCAATGATGGTTCAGTATCTCCAAATCAAGCAATAGAATATACATACCACATTAACAAATCAAAGAATAAAAGTTATATGATCATTTCAATAGATTTAGAAAAAGCTTCTGACAAAATTTAATATTCATTTATAATAAAAAATATCAACAAATTGGGTGTTGAGGGAATCAACTTCATCATAATAAAGGCCATATATGACAAGCCCTTTCTGGTCACCTGATATGAACAGCTGACTCACTGGAAAAGTCCCTGATGCTGGGAAAAGATTGCAGGTAAAAGAAGAGGGAGTCAGAGGATGAGATGGGTGGATGACATCACTGATGCAATGGACATGAACTTGGGCAAACTCCAGGAGATGGTGAGAGACAGAAAGGCCTGGGGTGCCGCAGTCTATGGGGTCGCAAAGAGTCAGACATGACTGGGCAACAGAACAATGACAACAACAAAACAAGAACATGACAAGCCTATGACTAACATCATACCCAATGGTCGAAAGCTGAAAGTATTTCCTCTAGAAACAGGGACAAGACAAGGACACTTATTTCCATTCCAAATGGAGAAGAAGTAAAACTTTCATTGATTCCAGATGACATGATACTATACATAGAAAATTCTAAGGATGCCACCTAAAACTACTAATCTAATCAACAGATTCGGTAAAGTTGAGGAATACAAAATTAATATGCAATAATCTATTACATTTGTATATACTAACAATGAACTATCAGAAACAGAAATAATTATGGAAACAATCACATTTATAGTTATGTCAAAAAGAATAAAATACCTAGGAATAAATCTAACTCAAGTGGTAAAAGACCTGTACTGAGAATACTGTAAAACACTGATAAAATACATTGAAGATGACAAAAACAGGTAAAAAAATATACTGTGGTCATAGATTGGAAGAATTAATATTGTTAAAATGTCCATACCTACCCAAGACAATCTACAGAGTCAGCACAATTTCTTTCAAAATACCAATGGCAATTTTCATAGAACAAATAATTTTACATTTTGTATGAAAACATAAAAGACCCCAAATAGTCAAAACAATTTTGAGAAAGAACAAAACTGGATGCAGCATGCTCCCTGATTTCAACTGTACTACAAACCTACAGCAATCAAAATGGTATGGTAATGGCACTACAACAGATACACAGATCAATGGAACAGAATAGAGAGCCTAGAAATAAACCCACACACTTAAAGTCAATTAATCTATGACAGAGGAAGCAAGAATATACACTGGGAAAAGAGAGCCTTTTCAAAAAATCATAGGCAGTAAGCTGACATTAGCCTTAGTAATGTCTTCTCAGGCAAGGGAAATAAAAGCAAAGATAAATAAATGGGACTACATCAAACTAAACAGTCTTTGCACAGGGAAGGAAACTATCAATGAAATGAAAAGACCACTTACTAAATGGGAGAATATACTTGCAAACAATATATGAGATGAGGATCAATATCCAAAATATGCAAAAATCTCATACAACTCAATATCAGAAATACAAACCACCCAATTAAAAGATGGGCAGAAGACGTGAATAGACATCTTTCCAAAGAAGACATACAAACGGCCAACAGGCACAGGAAAAGATGCTCACCATCACTAATCATTCAGTTCAGTTGCTCAGTCGTGTCCGACTCTTTGCGACCCCATGAATCACAGCACGCCAGGTCTCCCTGTCTATCACCAACTACCGGAGTTCACTCAAACTCATGTCCATCAAGTCAGTGATGCCATCCAGCCATCTCATTCTCTGTCGTCCCTGTCTCCTCCCACCCCCAATCCCTCCTAGCATCAGAGTCTTTTCCAGTGAGTCAACTCGTCGCATGAGGTGGCCAAAGTATTGGAGTTTCAGCTTTAGCATCAGTCCTTCTAATGAACACCCAGGATTGATCTCCTTTAGAATGGCCCCTGGTTGGATCTCCCCGCAGTCCAAGGGACTCTCAAGAGTCTTCTCCAACACCACAGTTCAAAAGCATCAATTCTTCGGCGCTCAGCTTTCTTCACAGCCAACTCTCACATCCATACATGACCACGGGAAAAACCACAGCCTTGACTAGATGGACCTTTGTTCAGGAAGCAACAGTTAGAACTGGACATGGAACAACAAACTGGTTCCAAATAGGAAAAGGAGAATGTCAAGGTTGT